>NC_065449.1:3181243-3483194 GCF_917563875.1 Diabrotica virgifera virgifera | reverse complement strand
CCCCTCCTGGACACAGCACTAATTTGTTTATGAGCCAAAAAATTGTTTATAACTTTAAAACATTGCTGAGTCTGCTTAAATAATCCGATATCAATTCTTTAAAGTGCATTAGATGGGTGGAGTGCTTCTTTATATGTAAAAAAATTGACAAATCTTTGTATGTTCTAGTTTTTGTTGTGCAAGATTTTAAAAAAATTTAATTTTTTAAAATAGTTTAGATTGCAAAATTATTATGCAAAATCTAGTAAGTCAATTTTAATGAAATTTGGTGGACGGTTTTAGCACATTACAAAAATTTTCTAAGCGAATTAGGAAGGTTCCAAGTGTAACCTAAGTGATGGAAAAACATTGAATAAGGAAAGGCTTGTTTTGCCCCCTTATTTTATATTTATTGCTATTTTGAAGCAAGGGTGATAAATTAAGACATTTTTAACCAATCGTATCTGATAGAAAATTTAATTACCTTTGTTTTATTCCTATACGACTTTGTTCCAAAATGAATCGTTTTAAAGTTATAAGCAAAAAAAAATAGAAAAAAAACGAAATTTTTTGAAATTTTTAAATATTTTATTTAATTTATTAATGTTGCGGGCATATTTGAGAAGGAGCATAAATCAATTATTATTAACGAAGTTATCACCTAACTTTATCCGCAAAAATCTGAATGTCACCTCTCGCATCCACCTAAAAACAGATCCTTACTGGTCTAATACACGTTCAAATAATTGTACTTTTTTAATTATTTAAAATTGACTGTTTAAAATAGAATTCTGGTCTAATACTGATGGAATTTATTGTTTTTAAATGAAAAATTCCTGTTATTCATTTATTTGTTTAATCATGATATCGATTTCGATAAAATGGTCTATTTAAAATTGATTCGACATTGTTTTTATGTAATATACTTTATTATCTCAACCAAAGCAGAGAATGTAAACAATATAGACCTGTAATTAACTATTTTGAATTGGAAATAAGCCACAATTTTACTAAAAAAATGATTTTGTTAACGTTTCGACGTCCAAATCGGATGCCGTTGTCAAAATACAGTATTAGTTGTAGTAGCTGTTCAACAAGTCATTCAGGTTGAATCAAAACAACAACTACACTATAAAGTCAGGATCTGAAGTAGGAGAGCAAAATCAATACGTGATAATCAATTTTTGGTTTCTTTGGTAAGAAATAGACATCTAAATTTATTACAACTTCTATTTTTTGTTCCCCAATACTTATGTTCTGAATGAACTATACCCAGACGCCAGCATCATCATCATCATCATCATTCTCTTTGCCTTATCCCTATACTGGGTCGGCTTCCCTAATTGCATTTCTCCACATTATTCTATCTTGGGTCATATCAATGTTAATCCCCTTTACCAACATGTCCTGCCTTATCGTCTCCCCCCAGGTCTTCTTTGGTCTTCCTCTCCTACTCCTTCGAGGAATCTGCACTTCAGCTATTCTTCGTATTGGGTGATTAACGTCTCGACGTTGAACATGACCAAACCACCTTAACCTATGCTCTCTCATTTTGGCATCAATTGGTGCCACACCTAGACTTCCCCTAATATACTCATTTCTAATTTTATCCTTCTTTGTCACTCCACTCATCCATCTAAGCATTCTCATTTCCGCCACATGCATTCGTTGTTCCTCTTTCTTCTTCACTGCCAACATTCAGTTCCGTACATCATAGCCGTTTTTATGGCTGTTTTATAGAATTTTCCCTTTAGCTTCATTGGAATTTTTCTGTCACACAACACACCACTCGCTTCTTTCTACTTCATCCATCCAGCCCTAATTATACTGCATGCATCTCCATCTATTTCTCCATTACTCTGTAATACCGATCCTAGGTACTTAAAACTATTGCTTTTCACAATCATTTCACCATCCAAAGATACCATTTTATTTGTAGTAACTCCATCTTTAAATGAACATTCCAAATACTCTGTTTTTGTCCTACTAACTTTTAAACCTTTTTCCTCCAGAGCTTGTCTCCACTGTTCCAGTTTTTGTTCTAAGTCTCTTTCACTATTTCCTACTAACACTACATCATCAGCATACATTAGGCAACACGGAATGCTACCTTGTAGTTTCGCTGTTATCTGGTCCAAAACTAGTGAGAATAAAAAATAAGGACCAAGCACCGAGCCTTGGTGCAATCCTACTTTCACCTGGAATTTATCAGTCTCTCCCACACCTGTCCTAACACTAGTCGTTACTCCCTCATACATATCTCTCACAATCTTTACATATTCGCCAGGGACTCCTTTCTTATTGAGTGCCCACCACAGAATCTCTCGAGGAACTCTATCATATGCTTTCTCAAGATCAATTAATACCATATGAGCGTTAGTCTCTTTATTCCTGTATTTTTCCATGAGTTGCCTTACAATGAAAATTGCATCTGTTGTTGATCTGCCCTGCATAAAGCCAAATTGATTATCGGATATTTCGGTTTCTTCACCTATCCGTCTATCAATTACTCTCTCCCATTTTTTCATGGTGTGGCTAAGTAGTTTTATAGCCCTGTAGTTTGTACATTGTTGTATGTCTCCCTTGTTTTTGTAGACAGGTACTAATATACTACTTCTCTCCATTCGTCTGGCATTTTTGTCCAACTTCCATAATTCTATTAAATAGACCTGCTAGCCAACTTATTGTCTCTCCTAATGCCTAATCTGGTCCGACTGCTTTTCCTTTCTTTATTTTTTGAAGCGCTTGAGCCACTTCCGCGTTTGTTATTCTGGTAACCATTGCTGTTACTGTCTCCGTTAACTCCACAGACTGTCTGTCAAATTCTTCATTTAATAAACTGTCAAAATACTTTCTCCATCTCTTTTTGACATCCTTTTCGTGAATTAGTATTTTCCCCGATGACCTTTAAAAATACCAAAGTATTTTAAAAAATAATAAATCTGGTCTTAGGTACTGACTTTATATACACAATTTTATTTTTCAACAGCGCTGCCTCACAATATGTATATTTTATAATAACCTTGCTTCGCCGAGACAGGAATAGAAAATTGATTTTGTCATCCCTTGAGTAAGGCCGGAGATAAACCCAAAAAATACTGAAGCATAAATTTGGAGGAGACCCTCAAGTTTGCCATGCCAGGTGTATCATGATTGTGCCGCGACGATGTGTAGGTCAAGGCCGATTGTGGATTTAATCGATACGGAACTTGGATTTGCGCAAATCTCCTAAATATTTTGTGTGAGTTTAACGTCGTCAAAATTAAAATATATGAAATTCAGAACAAATTTTACAGAAAAGTAAAATCCATTGGTCAGACGCACTAAAAATTGGAGGAGATATACCTATTACTTGGAAAAATTAAACTAGATACTTTTCAATATCTGCCTTCTTCAATGTCTGCCAACGTCAATATTCCAATAGATTTTAACAACGCTACCATGATTCTATTATATAAAGCAGAAGACAAAGCAAATTTAGAGAATTACAGGCCGATTAGCCTCCTCCGCCATATACAGGGTGGACCAATGAAAAAAGTCCACCTCGATATTTGGCAGAATTTATTGGATTTTAACCCTCCGTTAGTCGCTATCGGTGTCACACACCGACGACAGAATTATTCATTCGGGATTTACAAAATAACTGGTTTTTTCTATCGCCCCTTTCTGTACCTCTTCCTATCAACTAACCTCGTGTTAGTGTACATTCTTACCTACTTGGGTACAGTTGTGCGAGTTTTATAGCTATTTTCGGTGCAAGACTCCGTAGCGACTAACGGTGTGGTTATTATTTTATTGGCATAACTTACAGTTCAGGTAAAGATTTAGCATCTTATTATTGCATTTTATCGGTAAGTTTTGGTCAAATCTTATTTATAGATGTCCTTTGAAGCCAAACAAAAACGTTTGTTGGAATTATGGAAAATGGTTCCTAGCGAATATTTTTATATTACAAATAACAATATGTATATTGTTATACTAGGGCTTTTCATTTTATATCTGTTGTTTTTCAATAAAACATTTTCAAAAATATTTTTCAGTCATTCCTATACACAATATAAAATATTTGTATGAATTTTACAGCAATAACTATTTTTTTTAAATTGTCGGTCTCTGACACCGTAGCAACTCTTGATGCTCCGTTTGTCCTAGCGACTAACGGAGGGTTAAGAAAATGAGGAAATAGGTCGATATTTGTTCTAGGGGGGACACATTATCAGTGTTCTATACAGCCTAAATACGAGTTTTTATGACAGACGCCTTTTTATTACCCCTGATGTGTTATTATTGGGGTTAACCCATGACCCTAGATCAAACCTATACGATCAACTTGATACCAGGGAAGGCGAAGCAAAGATATATAAAATAGCCAAACAGAGAACAAAGAAAGCAAGAGATTTTAATCAGATTAGATGTATCTGAGATGAAAATAATAAAATACTTATTCACGAAAAGGATGTCAAAAAGAGATGGAGAAAGAAGTATTTTGACAGTTTATTAAATGAAGAAGTTGACAGACAGCATGTGGAGTTAACGGAGACAGTAACAGCAATGGTTACCAGAATAACAAACGAGGAAGTGGCTCAAGCACTTCAAAAAAATAAAGAAAGGAAAAGCAGTCGGACCAGATGATATTCCTAGGGAAGTATGGAGAGCATTGGGAGAGACAGGAATAAGTTGGCTAGCAGGTCTATTTAATAGAATTATAGAAGTTGGACAAATGCCAGACGAATGGAGAAGCAGTATATTAGTACCTGTCTACAAAAACAAGGGAGACATACAACAATGTACAAACTACAGGGATATAAAACTACTTAGCCACACTATGAAAATATGGGAGAGAGTAATTGATAGACGGATAGGTGAAGAAACCGAAATATCCGATAATCAATTTGGCTTTATGCAGGGCAGATCAACAACAGATGCAATTTTCATAGTAAGGCAACTGATGGATACAGGAATAAAGAGACCAAACGCTCATATGGTATTCATTGATCTTGAGAAAGCATAGGATAGAGTTCCTCGAGAGATTCTGTGGTGGGCACTCAATAAGAAAGGAGTCCCTGGCGAATATGTAAAGATTGTGAGAGATATGTATGAGGAAGTAACGACTAGTGTTAGGACAGGTGTGGGAGACATAAATTTCATGTGAAAGTAGGATTGCACCAAGGCTCGGTGCTTAGTCCTTATTTATTCTCATTAGTTTTGGACCAGATAACAGCGAAACTACAGGGTAGCATTCCATGGTGCCTAATGTATGCTGATGATGTAGTGTTAATAGGAAATAGTGAAAGAGACTTAGAACAAAAACTGGAACAGTGGAGACAATTAGTGCGCATGGCATTATTTTTTTTAATACATCGTTTTCAGTGAGACCAGGAAAATGTTCATGTGCATTTTTATTAGTTGTAGGGCCGCACTTCTAGCATCCTTATTTTTATATTCCCTTATCCGGACATTCCATAATGCTTCCTCAGCTTCGTATAGCTCCATTAATTTAACGCTCTCCCTTTCAAACCATTTGCTTTTTGTATTTACATTTCGTTTTCGATTTTCCGACAACGACGTCATTTTAATTTTACACTTTGACACTACTTGGATCCAAGAAATTTGGCCAGCGTTCTAGTTAACTTGGATAGAACCTGTTAATACAAGTATACTTGGACGAATAGGTGACACGATCAAAGTAGCTTCCAAGTGTTGCGCGCGCAGCGTCCCAGCAGACTTTGACCAAGTACACTTGGATCGTGTCAACCCGTATTTAGTTTATAGACGCGTAGTTATAACTCAGAGGTGTAGTTATAAGAATTATTGTACTATATTATGAATACTCACCACGTGGGCTAGCTGGACAACTATTGGCAGCACTGATGGTACCAGTAGGCGAAGGGAATGGACTACCATAGTCTACACCATCGGGGATATTGATTCTCAGAGGGTGGAGCGTAGACCCGCTTCCACCCCCTGAACGATCCCTTATCCTGCTCGGCGAAACCTCCCTGACTTTAGGAGGTGGCTCCGAATTGTCGTCGACCAACGATTGAAACGATAATCGGATATTTGTACTGGGAAACCTAAAGGTGCACCTGTAAATACAAAAATTTTATTATTAAAATAAATATATACGCATTAACAAACACTAACTTTTAGGAAGTTTATGACTCTAAACAAGAAGTAACCAGTCCAACATAGAGCTACCTACGTAATGAGGATTACATCAGGACTTAGACAAAGAGACCCAATATATCCCAAGACATGCAATAAATAAAATATCGTCTGAGCTGACAGGTGGATTTGCGAATCGGGGATCAAAACTATTGTTGGCATTAGCTGATGATATAGATGCAGTCGCTCAATCTACAAGAGACGTGAGAGAAGTGTTTTCATAACTTGAGGAAGAAACAGGTATTCTGGGTCTTCGAATATCTGCAGAGAAGACGAAATACATGCTAGTAACCAAAAGTCCAAGTCTAAGAGTTAGGCAAAACATAACTGGTGACATGGTTCTCAACTCCTGCAAATGTTTTCACATTTCATTCACGCGTTCGAAAAGTCCTATCTCTTTCACATACAAAATAGGTGATATAAATATCACAACAGTCACATCCATAAAAGATCTTGGAGTTACACTTGAGTCTGGACTATCTTTCAATATTCATATAAGCAATATCATCTCAAAATCGCTTCAACTGTTAGGTTTTATTAAAAGATGCTCCCAAGACTTTAAGCAGTTGAGATCGTTTAAACTGTTGTACTGTGCAATGGTGAGGCCAATCGTGGAATATGCATCTTGCGTCTGGTCACCCGCCTATGAGACATACAACTGTAAGATTGAAAGGATCCAGCACCTATTCCTTAGGTTCGTCGCATTCAAAACAAACCGTAGAGACTGGAATTATATGGATCTTGAACTAGAACTTAACATTGACACCTTATCAAGCAGACGGAAAAAGAAGGACATGTACATGTTGTATAATATTATAAATTCAATTCACGACTGCCCTGAGCTCCTGGAGGAAGTAGGTTTACATATTCCCTCCAGAATCACACGTTCAAGATCTACGTTTCATACTCCCATCAGCAGAACTAACTTCACTGCAAATTCTTTCATCTCGAGGGTTTCTAGACAGGCAAATGCTTGCTCCAATTGTGTGGATTTCTTTGCGGATAGTTCGCGATTTTTAAAAACGCTAAAGGATTGCACCCTCTAGTTTTATGTTCTTGAATATTTTGAACTTGTGATTATATATCTTTACCTGTTATTTTTACTTTTTGACTTGCTTTATTGTCGTAGTGTTTATTGTATCTTATTGTATTTTACGTATATTTGTAATATTTTGTTAGTTCTTCATATCTTCTGTAATGTTTTATTGCAATGAGCTTTGCTCGTAAATATACATAAATAAATAAATAAATTAATGTCCACAACATCGAAGTAGTAAAAGAGTTCAAATATCTGCAAAACATAACTATTAATGACCACAACATCGAAGTACATAGTAAAAGAGTTCAAATATCTGGGAGCGATAATCACAGATAAAAACCACATAGAAAAAGAGATCTCAGCAAGGATAGCTGCTGGGAATAGAGCATTACACTCCCTATCATCATTATTCAGATCTAAGCTGCTAAAAAGATAATCTAAACTAAGACTATACATACATGACATGTCAATTATTCGCATAGTTGTTACGTGAAACGCAAGTGTAACATGGGAGATACATAATACTACATCAATGCGAAATAAATAAGCTGCTGGTATTTGAAAGGAAGGTTCTCAGAATGATATTAGGCTCTCAAAGAGATGAATTGAAAAGAGAATGGAAAAGACGCCGAAATGCTGAATTGGTGACTCTGTATGGTACTGAAAACATCGTCAGACATATAAAAGCTAACCGAATAAGATGGACAGGTCACGTGGTAAGATCAAAGGAAGACAGTGTTTTTAAGAGACCAGGCAGCCAGACAGTAGATCCAGATAGTAGATCAGTACCTAGGTCGTCCCAGAAAAAGATGAAAGGATGATGTTGAAGCGAATTTACCTAGGATTGGTGTACAAGTATAACAATGAGAAATGGAAGTGCAAGATCGTAAAACCCGAGTTGCAAAGCCAGTCAAGAAGAGTAAAAGTAAAATATTACAATATCATTTACAAGCATTTTTTCACAGAAATGATGAATCCGTTATCAAAATTTCTCTAGCTGCCATAGTTTATCTTTAAGTTAAATGTATGTCAGAATATACACCCACCCACACGAAAACGGGCACCCTTATAATTTCTAATGAAGTTGCCCTAATCTTTAGATTTGTTTTCGGTCCTTTTTACAAAGGACACCGCACATACAGTTGAGTCCGCGAATCTTTACCCGTGCGTCATCATTTAAAGCATACGAAATAAGTCGGAAATTGAAATTTACTAAATGCAACAGCAAGTCACTTACTGTCACTTGTTGTTGACTTTAGTAGATTTAAATTTCCGACTTATCATCGACTTATTTCGTATGCTTTAAATGATGACGCACGGGTAAAGATTCGCGGACTCAACTGTATAATAAAATTTACATGAATAGTTTCGTCTCGAAATTACAGTCATTTCATATCATTGCGCCTACTCTGAATTTTATTAACAACGGCGCATGTAGTTAATGATTTATCTTATCTGTTAGATGTTAGATTATTCTACAGCATTAGAACTCAACGAATTAATACTTATTAAGGTACCAAGGGTATTATAAGGATAATAACGCTTGAGGTATATACGTTGACCGAAAGCCTTATTATCTATAATACCCGTGGTGCCTTCAACGTTTAATGTCCGACTAAATTATTCTTTATAATGCAAAAACTTTGAAGGAATTTTGAATTATGTAATTAGTTTTCAAATAAGTACATTTACTAGCAATAGTCGTAACGTAACTGTGGTAACCATAGTTTTACTTAGGTTATTATTTGTCAACTTGACAGTATTTAACTAGTTATTTAAATTTAATGCCCTTGGGCGTTATTTTTCAAAATATCGCCGTAGGGCGTTATATCATACTTAACTGACTTCGAAATTCGAAACAGGTTTAATTTTTAACTTAGGTGTTAATAACGAATTGACGTATTTTATACGTCTAATATAAATTTTTACGCATTTTGAGATTGTCAGGCAAAAGAACTATCAGTATACAAAAACAAAAAGTGCAATTTTCGAAAAACTAGCTATTTTTAACAGCTGTATCTTCGAATATACTAGGTACATAGACTTTAATTTACAAATGCTCGTTTGAAAGGTATCTAAAAACACTTTAATTTGGCGGTTTCTGAATTTTTTTCCTCGTTCTTTTATCAAAAAGTTGACATTATAACACGAAAAATGAGACCTTGTGCACTAAAATCGGTCAACTGGGCTCAGATATATAGCTCCTCAAATACAGGGTAAAAAGGGATCTTTTTGACCTCTTGAGGGACATACCTCAGGCCCAGGGCCATCTAGAGGGCCAAAAAAAAATGGTTATAGGCTACTTTTTAAGTACAATAATATACTAAAAGATCGTTAAAATCCGCGGACCCCCTACAAATGGTCGAATAATAAAAAAATTGCTATACTTGGTTATGGTTAATATACATATTATATTTATAACCATTTAACACATAACCCAAGTCCACACTCTCATCATGCTCTTTTATTCAGGTTTAATTTTAACTAAAGGAAATTGTTTATAAAGTTTAATTCCGACAGTCTTTCGGGTCGATACGAATTGGGACAAACACGTATTCTATTGACTTTAAACTTTCTATTTAGATTGCAACTGAACGTTACATTACATTGTTTTGATTTTCTGTTAGTTCACCTTTAACTTTTATCTAACAAGTTTACTATTGATACGCACTTTGTGATATAAATAAAAATATCTACATATTTGGAATGATAATGCTTTCAAAGTAAATATAGTACATAGTTAAATGGTAGGCAGGATTCTCATAAGCAGAATTTTTGATTGAACTTGAGTGAACTATTATTATTTAACAGTATGAACACGTGTTTTTAACTCGTGTGTGCTATTTAATTTGTTATCAAACAATTTTATTATTTTTGACCTATTCTAACTATTTTAACTAGTAAACGGTTCTTATTTTTCTTCTTTCTTGTTTAGCATCGCGTAATCTTGTTTATACAGTGATGAGTGCGCTAAAAACCGGCAAAATAACGCAAAAGATGGAAAACATAATACGTTGTGAAATAAAAAAATATGTAACTAGTACGGGTGGGAAATTATCGTTAGAAACATATAAATTTACATTTCATTACATGATACATAGTTTCCCACCTTTAGATGTTAGCTTAAAAGCTAGTTGACTTCAGTCATAATTATACGTATGACATTTAGTATGGCGTTTGTATTATACATCGAAATCGTATTGTAGTCTTACGACGGTTAACGAAAATATACAGTTTTATTATTTAACTGTGACGTGTTTTAACTGAAACAAAACTAAATTAACAATAAAAAGATCAGTTAACAAAATTTTAAAAACAGAATGGCACATAACCTTAACAATTCTGGTCGGCATCTCAAGAGATATGTCGACCAAGTGAGCGATATGCCCAGCGCAACATAAGAGAAACGAGATTGTTTAATGGAGGCTCTGTGATGTTTTGGAGTTAAATTTCCTTAGAGTAAATACGGATTTGGTGTCTACAAAGGAGGCTCTTTAAATAGCGAGAGGTACATTGCACAGATTTTCTTTCTTTGGACACTGTGTTTTCCTTTCGCACTATGTACATATTATATGAATTAATTTCATCTTAGTGTAAGATACGAGAAGGCCTCCTCGCGTACCACATGTCGTCAGTTAAAACACATATGAAAGAGTAAAACCGTTTAGTTTCTTTGTTATTAAAGATATCAGAGAAACTAAAAAATAAAATGTTCACAAAATACGAAACTACAACAAAATTTCGGTGTATATGTTACAGTTCAAGTTGATTATCCAGTTGGAGTTGACTCCAACTAGCTGGAGTCAACTCTAACGGCTGGTTTCAGTAAAAGTTGATTATAAATATAAAATGAAGATTTATATTCAACATTTACTAGTAAAAGTAGACTCCAACTAGGAAAAGTATACTCTTCCCAATGCCATTTAGTAAAAGTTGATTCTGATTCACACAAACAGCCGATTCTAGAAATTAAATGTTACTTACTGAATATGTTCAAATTAGTCTAGTCTGTATCGTCGCCCCCGTTAGTTAAATTACTCCGATTCGAATTTTTTGCACAAACTTACTCAAAAAGAGGTCCTTATAACAAATCTACTGGGTGCCAGGCAGTACCTTAATCGATAAATTGTTCAAACAATTTTTTTAGACATTCACAAAAATAATTTTTTCACTTCGAACAATTTTTTTTAGATCATTTGGGTTATTCTGAGCAAAAAAAAGTATTTTGTGATTTTTCTCTAAAATTGATTGTTGTCGAGTTATACGCGATTTAAAATTTGAAAAATGCGAAAATAGCCATTTTCAAGGCTTAATAACTCGGTTAAAATCCATTATTATGAAAGTCAGAAAGTGACCAAATCAAAGTTTATAGCCCCCTCTACAAGATCCAGCAGAAATGTTTGTCACTATTTTATTACTAAGCTTTATCTTTAATTATTAACAATGAGCGCTAAGTGCGTATTAGGCGGCCGTCAATGGTGAGTGCTAAAGAGATGCACCATTCCAGCCGTCCAATGGTGAATCTCACTCGCACTCACATTGACGGCCGCCTCAATACACGGTAAGTGCTCATTGTTGATAATTAAAAATAATATCTTATTAATGAAATAATGACAAAAATTTCTTCAGGATCTTATAGAGGTAGTTTTAATCTTTGATTTTTTTTAGTTTCTGACTTTCATAATATATAATATCGTATCTTTCGGACAGTTCCGGCGCCAATTACATCTTTAACCCTGTTTCAAGTAACTAGTGTCGATGTACACTAGCCCAGGGGGACCGACGCGCAGTGTTCAAAATTGGTCAAAACGTGATCGAAACTAAATTTGTTTAAACTGTAAAAGTGATCCGGCTGAAAACTTGGAATATTTGAGGTATTATACCATATAACGAGTATATTACAACAGGGGTCGTTTTTTTTTTAGTTTTCATCCCTTCATTAGGGGGTGAATTACTTAAAAAAAATATCGTTATACAGGGTGTTTCATTAAGAATGTCCAATTTGATTTGAAGATTCTAGACCTCAAAATATTAGGATTTAACCCAAATCACTTAAATAAAATGTGGCTCGTTACAGAGTTGTTACAGGGTGTTTTATTTAAAAATTTAAAAAATATTTTTGCTCATTGGTTTAAAACTATTTGACGTATCCTTTTCATACTTGGCAAAAAGTGTGGGTACTGTACACCCTATAAAATTATGTTAAACAATCGTTTCTGCCTATTACCAGAGGCGTACGACAGGGAACAGTGAATGGTTGAGCCTTCCCAAATTCTACGCTACTGGCGGAAATGCCATTTTAGCACAATTTTTTGATTCTGCAATACTATCTATGTAAATAACATACACTTCATTCGCAACTATAAAGTCATCAGTTTTCAAGATATTTGAAGTAAAACATGTAACGGCACAGATATTTAATTAATGTATTGTGCTGCTTAATTTTAAACTTCAAGTATCTCTATTACCAATGATTTTATCGCTAAGAATGAAGAGGATATTATTCATTATTAATGATAAAATCATAAGTTTTCGAGATATTTTAAAATTAAGCGACACAATACATTATTCAAAATGTCTGTGCCGTTACTTGTTTAAGTTCAAATATCTCGAAAACGAATAATTTTATCGTTAGGTGTGAGGAGTATGTTATTTACATAGCGAGTATTGAAGAATGGAAAAATGGCGCTAAAATGGAAATTCCGTCAGTGGAGTAGGAATTGGACAGGGTCAACTCCTCACTGTCCCCTATCTCGTACGCCTCTGGGACTAACCAGAAACGGATATTTAACATAATTTCATAGGGTGTATAGTACCTACACTGCCTGTCAATTATGAGAAGGATACGTAGAATAGTTTTAAAATACTGAGCATAGTTTTTAAATTTTTAAATAACACCCTCTGTTACTCTGTAAGGAGCCATATTTTATTTAAGTGATTTTGGTTAAATCTTAATATTTCGAGGTCTAGAATCTACAACTCAGACATTGGACATTCGTAATGAAACACCCTGTATATATATTTTTAACAGTGTTATGAGTGGTAACAAATACTCAATACTTTTAGAAAAAAACACAGTATTATTAATGCGTTAATTTTGCTGCTTAGTGTATTAATATACCCGGATTATGCGACAGATTATGACGGAAGCTCGAAAAAAATGAGAAGCGTTGAAAAACCCTATAACGTATCTGCGCGTAGAGCTAACAATTTTTGATGAATTCGCGCACATTTACATTTACACCAAATCCCAACATTTTTCCCAATCGCGCCTAAAGAAATATAACTTCAATAAATTGTTAATATAGCTATTTATAAAACTAATGTACAATATATTCTCTATTAAGCAAAAACACTACTTCATCAAAACTAAAATCTCTTTTCGCAACCCCAACAAATATCATGTGTTTGACATACATGTAAACGTAAACAATACGTACAAATGCAATTAATTCAGACTAAACGCGCGCAGCGCTCGATGCAATGCGCCATGTACTCAGTTGCGCAGTTTTCCGCAGTTTGTGTTATATATTTTTTTATTTCTTACATTGTAATCTTTCATCTAGTGAAGGATTTAACGTGGCACAAGATGGCACAATAAACGTAATACGCTGTCAAACATTAATTTTATCAAAAATTGTATAGGTTTTTAGACATCCGATTATATCAAAATTATAATCACCTTTCCGTGAAGCTAACTATATCATTTTAATCTTTAAAGTATATATTTTTATCTCCAATAATTACTTTTACATTAACTATCCACATAAATGAAGTAATAATCAAAGTAAAAGGCATATTCTGAGGATTTAAATTTGATGTATAAAATTATATTGAATTTTGTACTTTTGATCATTAATACACCTGGCCCTAACAAACTTAAAAAATCAATTTTTGCTGAAAAGTTGCATCATGAGTAGTACAAACAAAGCCCTTAATTTCGGCATTCTCAGATTTATTTTTTTTTTTGGACTTTCGATCACGTTTCCTTCAATTTTGAACACTGTGCGACGGCTTAACGTGCTCTCCGAGGCACGGTGAGACAGCTCGTGTCATTATTGGAAATGAAAATGGTTTGTCTTTGGCAGGGCTCGACCCCACGTGCACTGGCGTATGAGGCCAGCGATTATGCCGACTCCACGGCCGCTCGCTGGACTTTCACAATAATTATCTTTAACCGAGTTATTAAACCTTAAAAATGGTTATTTTGGCGTTTTTCAAATTTTAAGTCGCTAATAACTCGACAACAATCAATTTTAGAGAAAAAAAAGGCCCAACGAATTTAAAAAAAAAATTTGTACGAAGTGAAAAATTATGTATTTTTGCGAATTTGTTTAAAATAATTGTTTATCGCCAAACTTCACTAAAATCATTCATTATTGTACTCATTTGCCCTCATTTTCGGCAGTAAAGTAACACTTTGTTGTATTTAAAGAAGAATGTTACTTTACCTGCCGTGATAATTAATCAAATTGACCGAGATTGAATGTAAGTGGTCAATGGCAGCAATCGATTATTTATTTGAGTGAAATTAAAATTTATTTACTTTAATTATTAAAAATATTGTACAAAATTTATGTTATTATTAATAAAATTTATGTCAAAAAGTAAAATTCTGTAGTGTTTCGCAATTATATTCATACAAAATAAATCAAAACTTTACAGATTTAGTAATTAGGTAGGTATACAATATTGATAACTATCGATTAAACATCAAAACCGGCCCTCATGCAAAAGTCATCTGTCATTACTGTCATACGAATTTTTTATTTCGTCTAAAATTAAAAAAATTTCCTCAAAGTTGTAAGTAAGTGTTAATGTTTTTTATGATTAACCATACAATTTTGTACGCACCACCTCAATACTCTTTATCGAACGCGTCTGTTCCTCTGCTCGTAATATCAGACTCGTTCGATAAAGAGTCACTTTACTGACTGACTTTATTGAAATTGGTTAAACAATTTTTCGACCGCGGTACCTCGTGACACCCTGTGTATTTGTTATAAGGATTGTTATACGGATGTATTTCTTTGAGTAAGTTTGTGCAAAAAATCGAATCAGAATAATTTACCTAACGGGGGCGACGTTACAGACTATACTAATAAGTAGTTGAAACGGTCAAAACAAAGAAACGCACACTCATCAAAAATGCACTTGAGATTCTCGTATAATCAACATTTACAGTCGAGGAAATGAAGCATTTTGGCTCGCAATTTTTTCGTCCAGCATGGATTTACTTGAAATTTTCACAGAAGGTAGGGAATAGTCCAAGGATCATTTTCTATATCATGCCGCTGTACGCTAAAACCTTGGGGGTGGTTCCAACCCCATCTTGGGGGCGCGAATTTTTTATTACATTTTAACCATGAAAATCGATGTAAAAAGTAATTCTAAGAAAAAAATGTTTTTTGCATTTTCTTCGTAAAACTAATATTTTTCGAGTTATTCGCGCTTGAAAGTAACAGTTTTTCGATGAGAAAATCGACGTTTTTAGAGGGTTTTTTGAGAATACCTCGAAAAATATGCATTTAATCAAAAAAACTGTAGATATCAAAATTGTATCTTTAAGTAACACAAACCAGATTCTTTTTCTGTAATATCTTCAAGACCAATGAAAGCCGAGATACGGTATGTTAAAAGTAAGCTTTTTTCGTCAAATGCATAATTTTAAATATTTAAAGTAAAATAACGGAAAAACTTTGCATTTTTCGAGAAAAACTTAAAAAAATCTTTTTTTTAAGTATAAAAAAATCTTTTTTTTAAGTATACAGTTAGGACTTTCAAAAAATAATAAAAAAATTTCCTAGCCTGAAAATTAAGCGACTTATGATCAAAAAAATGTCGGTACTTGCTTTTCTCTATGAAAAAATCAGTGAAAACAACCCCCTAACTACCCTCCTAATTAAAAATTGGTCTTCACCTTTCTGTAATTCCTTTTATATTTGTATTATCAACACACCCAAGAAGTTTGACATATTTAAAAGGCCTAATTTTAGAAAAATTGAAGTTTAAAGAAAAATTAATTTTTTGGAATTTCCAATTTTTCACCTTTTACTTCAAAATATCTCCGAAAATACTGGAGATGCGAAAAAAATAACTCACAACTAAATTGTAGCTTTTTGAATAATTAAAATTCTCTTGTGCATAGATTTTCATTAAAATGCAAAGTTAGCGAGATATAGCTGTTTAAAACCTCTATTTACGAGCAAACACCCCCTTATTCGAGCCCTTTAAACCCACCCTAATTAAAAACTAAGGGATGTTACGGAATTTAGTTTACACAGTCTTATAACTCTTAAAAAATCCTACAAAGTCATTTAAAAAAAAAAACTTTTTATCGCCAAAATTCAAGGAGCTATGTTTATAAAACGAATTTTTTTTTCGAAAAATTCGGGTAGTCCGCTTATGGATAATTTTCAATGTATGTATAACACCACAGAACCGGTTCGTATACTAGAAGATGACTAAAAAACTATTTGTATTTGTATTTGTACATATTTGTAAATTCGTATTTTTGTGTAAATACATGGTTTTGTAATTCTTTAATTCTACTTTTTTTCTGTATAGATCTATTAAAATAACTACTTATAAAAACTGTAATGTTATTAAGGGTGGTTTTTAAGGGTTGAAATATTATGATATTATATCCTAAAGTATCAAACAATCATTATTTAACCAATCAAAACCAAAGGGCCTAGCCGGGTAAGATGGTGAAAAGTGCCCCCAACCCAATTTAAATTCCATATAGGCCACTTTTTAGCACATAGAGAGGAACTCACTTTCTGAAATTTTTAGCCCCCTAAGTGGTCACGTGACCCCCCTAGAGCCTAATTAGGCTTTTTATGTTTTTATTTTTTCTCTCAGCCGCATCAAGAGCTAGCCAAAAACTTTATTTAAAAAAGTTGTAAGTTTCAAAAAGATCTAGATGAAAAATTTTTTTTTTATTTTTTTGGCGGGAAATTCGAATTTTTAGAACAATTTTAAACTTTTGAATACCTCTGAAAAAAAACTAAGACACTCGTTTTTACGAAAATTAATTATAATGTGTATTTTTGAACAATCTTTCACCCTTAATTTTTTCAGATTTTTAAAATTGGTGAAACGTACCATTAAAAATAAAAAACCGCATTTTTTCGGTTTTTTTTTCGGTTTTTGATACAATTTTATACATATTTTTCAAAAAATTTAACACCGTCACTAAAATAGGAAAAAAACTGAAAAATAATTGGGGTTTGCTTAATAAAAATTTTTTGTAACGATATCCATTTTCAAGAAAACAAAATTTACATATTTTTTACGATTTTGCCGAAACTACTGGCAACATTGTAATAAAACTTGGCGGGTTTTAAGAGGTAGTTATTGTGCATGTTTTGACATACAACTAAGGATTTGATATTCATCATTGGCGCGCATAGGGGTAACGGTCTGAACTTTTCAAAGAAAAAAAGATAGTACGCCACTGACATATTTCAAATTAACAATCATTTTTGAATTCCTCGTTCAATTTTCAATAAAAATCTATCTTCTCATTTTTTCATACGACGCGCCGTTTTGCTGCAAAAAATAAAATATCTTAACGCTTCCAAAGTATTCGAATTAATTTTGATAATAATGGATGTACGAGTTTATTATGTAGATGTAGAAAGTACTAGAAGTTCGAATACTTTGTAAGGGTTAAGAACTTTTATTTTTTGAATAAAAATGGCGCGTCGGATGAAAAAATAAGAAGATACATTTTTTGTCACAAATTGAACGAGAAATTCAAAAACCATTGTTAATTTGAAATATGTCAGTGGCGTACTATCTTTATTCTTTAAAAAGTTCAGACCATTACCCCTATGCGCGCCAATGATGAATATCAAATCCTTAATTGTATGTCAAAACATGCACAATAACTACCTCTTAAATCCCGCCAAGTCTTATTACAATGTTGCCAGTAGTTTCAGCAAAATCGTAAAAAATGTGTAAAATTTTGTTTTCTTCAACGCTCTGTATCTTGAAAATCGATGGCGTTACAAAAAATTTTTATTAAGCAAACCCCAATTATTTTTCAGTTTTTACCTATTCTAGTGACAGTGTTACCTTTTTTGAAAAACATGTATAAAATTGTATCAAAAAACGAAAAAAAAAACCGAAAAAACGCGGTTTTTTATTTTTAAAGGTACGTTTCACCAATTTTAAAAATCTGAAAAAATTCAGCGTGAAAGATTGTGCAAAAATACACATTATAATTGATTTTCGTAAAAAACGAGTGTCGTAGTTTTTTTTCAGAGTTATTTAAAAGTTTAAAATTGTTCTAAAAATTCGAATTTCCCGCCAAAAAATAAAAAAAAAATTTTTCATATAGATCTTTTTGAAACTTACAACTTTTCTAAATAAAGTTTTTGGTTAGCTCTTGATGCGGCTGAGATAAAAAATATAAACATAAAATGCCTAATTAGGCTCTAGGGGGGTCACGTGACCACCTAGGGGGCTAAAAATTTCAGAAAGTGAGTTCCTCTATATGTGCTAAAAAGTGGCCTATATGGAATTTAAATCGAGCTGGGGGCACTTTTCACCATCTTACCCGGCTAGGCCCTTTTACCCATATTAAAGTTTACAATGTTTTTGAAGTTATACTTCTTTACCGGCGATAGAGGGTAAATTTTTATATGGGAAAACCTAGCGACCGGGCGCATGCGCATTATAACTTTGTTCTGATTGGATGTTCAAATGACATGTCAAAAATTATTCAATATGGCGGCTGTGGCACAGCTGTAGTTAGATTATTTATGGTTGTTGCGTTTTAAAATTTGTGTGAAAAGAAACAACAAACAAAAGTTAGTTAATAGTTACACTGCCTTTTTAAATAGTTTTCATATACCTATATTTTTGGACTTTTGGACTATTTTGGACAAGGAAAACTCATTCTAATTTGGTAAGTACCTAGTTTTTATTATAATCATATTGTAATTATATATTTGGATTAGGTTGAAATACATACATTTATTTTCTCAAGAATGCGGATTTTAGAGAGAAATCCCAAATTAGGTTCGATTTTTATTTTTAAATTATGATTTTTTGGCGTAGATTTATTTATCTAGTAGGTATGTAATGCTTTGATTTACATACTTAATTTGATTACCAACAAAAGTTCTACCAATCTTCATCTAATATATTGTTTTCTTACTGTTTTGTTATATTTTTATATTTTCTTCCACAAAATTTAAACTAGGTACATAATTTTCAAAACAATTGTCAAACAGTAAAACGTTCAGTTACCGTATTTTTCCACATGATAAATAATGTGCGATTGGACGAGTGAGTCTACGCTTCGATTACGAGTCAAAGCGGCACGAAATTCAAGGGTTCAATTCCCGATGCAAGTTTTATTTTTTTATTTTTTTATGCATATTATGATTGTAAGTATATTTGTTATATAATTTTTTTTTCAGCAAATGCGTATTTAAAATTTTTGCCAACAATTATTATCGTCCAGAAATCATTTTTTCTTTGTGGCATTTTTCAATGTGTTTGTGTGCGTTTTATTCTTTTATTTTTTTAAATTTTTGGTATAGTCTTAAAAATCACATAATATGTAGTAGAAGTATAACTTCTTACGTGCGTACAAAGTACACACACATTCTTGTTATTTAATTTTTGACAATAAGGGGTAGTTAACACCCCTAAAAATAATCAACGCCCTTAAGCATGATATAGAATATGAAGTACAGGGTGAGATGATCCTAATCCCAAATTTTTATGTAAATCGATGCAAGCCGAAATTATTATTTTAGGATAAGTAAATTTTTTATATATAGCTCCAACAAGGGTTATTTTAAGGGTTGAAATATTATGATAGTATATCTTAAAGCATAAAGCAATCATTATGTAACTAATAAGAACCAAATGTTGACAATATTAAAGTTTAAAATGTTATTTTATAGTTTTTTACAATTAGGGGTAGTTTTCACCCTTAAAAAACCAAAAGCGTACAACGGCTCAATATAGAAAATGAACTAGAGGGTGTAATGAGCCTAATCCCAAATTTTTGTACAAATCGATACTGGACGAAAAAATTGCGAGGTTTTGCCATTTTTTCAGCTTCATTTCCTCGACCATTACTGAATCGATCCAGGAAGAGTCAACTTCAACTAGTAAAAGTTGATTTAAATTTTTAAAATCAACTTTTACTGCTCGTTTCAGTTGGAGTTGACTCGAACTAGGAAAAGTCAACTCTAACTGAGAATCAACTTGAACTGTAACATATACACACCTCTGTACCATTTCCACCCTACAGGGTGTCTCAAACTTTTGTTTCAGTTAAAACATATGTTAAAGAATAAAACCGTCTATTTTCTTTGTTTCTAAAGATATCAGGGACATTCAAAAAACAAAATGATCACAAAAAATAAGACTACAATACGCTTTCAATGTATACTCACACCACACGTGTACCTTGTTCTCCCTATAGGGTGTCTCAAACCTAACACAAGAAAATCATTTCTTCCGCCCGGTATAAGTACAAAAAAGAAGTGAGTAAACCTTTGCGTAACTTTTGAAACTAAATTTGTTTCCTCGTATACTGAGTCTAAATATTATATTTATTAAACAACAAACCAAAACAATTAAAATTCGGAGATAAAATAAAGATAACATCTTTCGCGAAATGATAAATTTCTATTAGGTACTTATCTTAAGGCCCTGGTAATCTTTCTCATACAAGACTGCATTCAGTTGTGGCAAAACACTCACAAAAACACGACATGTAAACAAAGAAATTTATTTACAAAAAATAGATAATAATCACTTCAAGGCAACAGGTTTATTTAAAAATACATTAATAATTGGATGATAAAAGTAAACACAATTTGTGATAACGACAATAATAAATACTGTTCTAAGGTATCTACAGGGACAAGATTTGAAGAATTTATTTGATTCAGTGTAATTTAATGAAATTCACTTCTGCAAGAAATTAACGCACCACCTTAAAAATTGGTCATTTATGATCTCTCGAATTTCCTAAACCTCTTGTCCGATTTAAGTGATTTTTTAACATGTAGACATGTTAACATTTTAGTAGACCAGGAAGCATCTGTTTTTAGGTGGATGTGAGAGGTGGCATTCGGATTTTTGCGGATAAAGTTAGGTGATAACTTCGTTAATAATAATTGCTCCTCCTCAAATAAACCCGGAACATTAATAAAAAAAATAAAATATTTAAAAATTTCAAAAAATTTCGTTTTTTTTTCTACTTTCTTTGCTTGTAACTTTAAAACGATTCATTTTGGAAAAAAGTCGTATAGGAATAAAACAAAGATAATTACATTTTCTATCAGATACGATTGGTTAAAAATGTTTTAATTTAACACCCTTGCTACAAAATAGCAATAAATATAAAATAAGGGGACAAAACAAGCCTGTCCTTATTCAATGTTTTTCCATCACTTAGGTTACACTTGGAACCTTCCTAATTCGCTTAGAAAATTTTTGTAATGTGCTAAAACCGTTCACCAAATTTCATTAAAATTGACTTACTAGATTTTGCATTATAATTTTGCAATCTAAACTATTTTAAAAAATTAAAATTTTTTAAAATCTTGCACAACAGAAACTAGAACATACAAAGATTTGTCAATTTTTTTACATATAAAGAAGCACTCCACCTATCTAATGCACTTTACAGAATTGAAATCGGATTATTTAAGCAGCCTCAGCAATGTTTTAAAGTTATAAACAAATTAGTGATGTGTCCAGGAGGGGGTGCCACGGGCTCCTTTATTTAGTTGGACTTATCCAAGTTTTTTTATGTATTTTGACCCGCAGAACACGAATTTTTTGGGTAACAGTTGATCCGGATGTCGATAAGATTGTTATAAACAAAGAACTTGAGGAATTACATAACATCGATTTTTCGCAAAATAAAACATTTTTTTGTATTTCTTGGGTAATTCTAAGCAAATAGTATTGGGACCGTGCAAGTTCGGCAAAGCGACCTCTATTTCTACGCTCTGTACTTTTATTCGCACTTTTAATTATATTGGCCAATTATATAAGTGCTGGTTACTGGATAATTGTGAAGGCCATAGTCCACAAAAATAATAAGAAGAAAAAATAAGATGCAGGTTATGTTATGCAAACGTAAACAATTGTATGTAGTAAATAAAATTAGTTATTAAAATGCAGTACCTACTGCAAGCAAAACACAATTAATTAAATTTACCTTTATATAATAATTGCATATCATATCAATATTGTGGAGCAATATATAATTTTTCTGCTTCAATGACAGAAATATACGTCAATTTGACAATTTCAATTGACAATATGAATTATTTAAGATAGTTGCAATATTTCTCCGCGACTCGCGCACGGTCGTTTCCCTTCCAAGTACTTGCACACCGCGAATATTAAGTATGGAGAACGGTAAGGGTTTTATACCGATCGAAGACAATTGTTTGGAGGAGGAGCGGAACGACGACTCCAATTGTTGTCTGAGATCGGTTACCCTTAACGTTCGACATGCTTATAACGTTTTTTGCACGATTGATACCATTATAAATTATAAAATTAAACATTTTCGTCATATTGACTAGTTTCATTCATTTTATCAAGATAGATACTTTGGTTGTTAGGTAGTAACTAGGGTGCATAACAACAATGGAGAATTGAGTTTTTATTTAGTTGTCAATAATTTTAAGTACAATTTTGATTATTATAAATTAAAATATGAGCGAAAGTGAATTTGAAGAAATTGAACGGGCTTGGGAAGAAGGGTGTTCCGCAATTATTCCCGAAAAATCCAAAATCCGTTATCAAAATACCTACCAAAGTTTTAAAAAATGGTGCGAAGGCAAGAATTTAAGAATCGAAGAAAAGACTCTATTGGCATATTTCGTTCAAAGACATATGCAGTTGAAAGCTCCTGGAAGCCTCTGGGCAGAATATTCAATGATTAAATCCACCGTTTTTCTTTATGATGGCATTGATATTTCCAAGTTTTCAACTTTGATCGCGTATTTGAAGAGAAAAAATGTTGGATACTACTAATGTATGCGATTCTGCAGGAGTTTCTGTTAGAAGTGAAACCACAGCCCAAACAAGTGGGATTTCATTAAATAATTTAACAAATTGTACCATAAGTTTCAATAGTAATAAATAATTCGTTAGTTTTCTTTATTCTTTCAAAAAATAAATTAAAATTAAGAGATTTTTTAACTCGACGGTAAGTGAATTACTTACCGTCGAGTTGGAGTACTAATTACTTACAGTCGAGTTGGAGTACTTACTGTCGAGTTGGATTACTTACCGACAAGTTGCTAGTAAATGTCACCTACTGACGTAAAATCTGTCACGGTAAACAGTCAAAAATGATCAATTGTGCAAAAAAATGTTCTTACAAGTTTTTTCGTAGGATGCATAGTTTTCGAGATAAACGCGGTGGAACATTCAAGAAATCGAAAAATTGCAATTTTTGAATGAGAATAACTTTTGATTAAAAAATTATATAGCAATTCTGCTGACCGCATTTGAAAGTTTAAGTCACCGGTTTTAATTATTTGCATTGCTAAAAATTAATTTTTTTATTATTAAACAAAGCTATTTGTTTATAAGCCAAAAAATTGTTTATAATTTTAAAACATTGCTGAGGCCCCTTAAATAATCCGATTTTAATTCTGTAAAGTGTATTAGATAGGTAGAGCACCTCTTTATCTGAAAAAATTAGCCAACTTCTAAATGGTCTATGTACTTTTTGTTTAGAAAGATTTTAAAAAATTTGAACTTTTTTAAAAACATTTACATTGCAAATTTATTATGCAAAATCTATTAGGTCGATTTTAATGAAATTTGGTAGACCATTTAAGTAAGTTGTAAGAATTTTCTAAGCGAATTACTAAGGTTCTAAGTGCCATCAAAGTGGTTAAGAAACATTGAATAACAACAGGCGTGTTTTGCCCCCTTATTTTGTATTTATTGCTATATTGCAGAAAAGGTAATACCTTGAGACATTTTTGACCAGTCGTATATCATACAAAATTCAATTATCTTTATTTTATTTCTGTACGACTTTGTTCCAAAACGAACTGTTTTAAAGTTATAAGCAAAGAAAGCAGAAAAAAATCGATGTTTTTCGAAATTTTTAAATATTTTAATTTTTTTATTAATGTTCCGGGTATAAGTCAATTATTATTACTGAAGATGTCACTTAACTTTATCTGCAAAAATCCGAATACCACCTCTCACATCCAAAAATACACGTTTTTTACAGATTAGTCCTGGTCTATAGCTAATATCACTGTAATAATATTGTTGATAGATAGGTAAATCGTCATTGTATACCGGGCCGGGTGTACCAATCAAACTGTGATTTTTTCTGAAAGTTCGCGTCAACATGTGGAATATTCTAGCATATTATATAAAATACTGAAATTAAAACCCAACTATAGCCTCATGTTTTCTTAACATTCTGTTTTTTTATTCATTTGCTTACATTGGATAATAAAAAAGTTACTTTACTTTTAAAAAAGGTACTTTAGTAACTATTTTTTATAGCCTAAGGGGTAATTCTGCATGAAAAAATAATGACAGTTTGCTTTATAAACATATGTAACGTACCTATGACGATTTATTTATTGCTCTAAAACCGGTTGAGATATGCAAATCAAATTTGGTGGGTTATAAGAGGTAGTTATTGTGCATTTTTTGACACACAATTAACCCTTAAGTACTAACACCCCGTCTCTCAGACGGCATAGCTTGTCGAAAGTGGGATATTTCCCTTTCTAGAAAATTTTGAAGGTCACCCGTTTATGACTTTTCAAGTTGGGTTGTTCTTTAGTAGTATTGAATTCGGCAATTTGCGGCAGGTTGTTATTCGAAAGATATTTAGACTCAAAGTGTGATTTCCGTCTAATAGATGGGGTGTTAGTGTTTGTGCCCAGTTCGTCATTACACATAATGTGCCCCAGTTCGTCAAAAAACATCAAAAAAGGGAATAAAGACCCTGAGGAAACTCTTTTGAAATGGTTTGATGAGGTAGAAGACGACATAAGCGAAGTGGAATCAATTTGTGATGAAAACGTTGCCACTGACTACCATTGATACACTGTACTAACTATAGTGCCTGTCAGTTTTTTTTTGTTTTAACATTTTTTAAAAACCTTTTTATTTTCATTTTTCTTACTCTTTGTTTAACTCGATTATAAATTTTTATTAAGATTCTTCAATTTGTTTAATTTTTATCACACTTTTTTCAGGAGTAAAAAGGTACACAAACAATCCTTCCATTCTTGTTATGTTTTTTATTTTAATAAATACAGAAAAACTAGATTAGCTACTGTGTTTTTTAGATAACCAATACTTTCAGTAGGTCATCGAGATATTTTTTTGCATTAAAATTTTTAACAAAAACAAAAATTACCACTAAAATGTTAAACCCGTCTGTCAGGCGGTTAGTTAGTGTTTACGTCATTGATTTAAGATGTTAGTACTTAAGGGTTAAGAATTTTACGTTCACTATTGGCGCACATAAGGGTCATATTAACCTTATGCGCGCCAATGGTGAATATTAAATTCCTAATTTTATATCAAAAAAATGCGCAATAACCAACTCTTAAAACCCACCGAATTTCATTTGCATATCTTAACCGGTTTATAAATAAATCGTCAGTTTGTAAGAAAAATTTCAACACTCCCTATCTCGGAAACGAAGCATTTGAGGACATACGTTTATAAATCAAACTGTCATTATTTTTTATGCAGAATTACCCCTTAAAGTTTGACATACTTATTTAAAAACACCCTGTATTGTAGCTAAGTATCTAACTTTTTTATTATCCAACATAAGCGAATGAATCAAAAAACAAAATGTTAAGAAAACATGAGGCTATAGTTGGGCTCTAATTTCAGTATTTTATAAATGCTAAAATATTCCACGAAATCATGTGAACTTTGAGAGAAAATCACATTTTGATTGGTACACCCGGTATATACAATGACAACTTACCTGTCTAACAACAATATTATTACAGCGATATTGTTAAAGAATAAGGATACAGCATGTTAAACAAATCACTTAAATCGGACAACAGGTTTGAGAAATTCGAGACATCAACAATGACCTATTTTTAAGGTGGCGTTAATTTCTTGGAGAAGTGTATTTGCAACAACTTTTGTGCAATTGTTGATTTATTAGTCAGAGATCGGATCTTTAAAAACGAGACGACAACAAAAAAGCTGAATTTTGACGAGAATGTCCATTTTGGAATCCCAAAATAGTTTGTTTATCCTAGGGATAAGGCCCCGGTCTTACTCCTAGGGGGGGGGGGGGATAACATTGATTTACCAAAAATTGAATGCCATAGAAAAAATCTATAAAATTTGTATCAAGTCAACAGTAAAATTCGATATCTTTTGATCAGAGTGTCCTATCGACAAAAATCCGAATGGGTGTTAAAGGTGAAAAGTGCAGCTTTCATACACAATTTTTGCATTTTGTCACAAATGAAGCCAGTTTCATAAATTTTATACATTTCATGAGAATCTTAAAAAACCGCAAAACGTTTATTTATTTAACAGCATTATAGAAAAAGCTTATCTCATGCTGATATATGGAAAATTTTAGAGTTAAAAACGTCCTGAAAAAAATAATTTCCATGATAAAGTACACTAAGGCGAATTGCAGCGTGACATAAAATGGGATCAACAGTGACGAATTTAACATATTTACTAGAGTCAGTCAGGGTTGCATGCTTTCTCCATTTCTTTTTAACATAGCTGTAGTCTAAACAGTACAATTCAATCCAATTTAATTTGTATTTTTTGTATCTCTTTGTTGTAATTGGTATTTTAATGTATTGTTTTTTTTTTGTAAATAGTTGTAACCCTTAAAAAATGAATAAATAAAACAGGAAAGGAAGTAACAAGAACCTTTTGACATGCAAGCAAAAGACTAAATTATAAGACATAAGACTAAACATTTAGTCTTGCCATTACATCTATTTATTGCCTGGCTAAAGGTTTCATGGCTAAAGCTAAATAAAACACAGAAAAAACATTAGAGGTTAATTTCATATCATTTCTTTCCTTGTAACTTGTAATCAAATAGTGAACAAATGAACGTAATAAATAAACCATATTAATAAGTAAATGGAACAATAAACAACATAATAAAGAGACAATTAAACTGGTATGGACAGCTGATGAGAATGAAACCCAGTAGATTAACGAGAAAAATTCACGAAACAAGAAATATCACAAAAATGAAGAAGGCAGACTGAGGAAAAATGGATATATCAAATAGTAGATGTGTAGAAGATTAAACAGAAAACGCTTAAAGAAATAACAAGCTGAAAATGCGAGCATTATCATAACGAAAACTTTGTACCTATATTTACGTATTTTAATTCATAATATGGAAAATTTCTATTATGAAAAGTAGTTTAGAATTAATAATTATGTTTTAATGTGCAATTATATCATTCTAATTTAAATGTTATGAACTATAAAGGTACTTTACTGTTGATCGAAATTCATATTTTTTATATACCTCGTATAAAATTAATAAAATTTTATATATGATGGTTGCATCATAAATCTTAGAACATGAAGAGCTTTTTATGAAGAATAACTTTTCTTGGTCAAATTAAAAATAAAAGAGTTATAAATGAAAATGTTGGTATCCATAATTTGAGAAAAATCTTCAAATATTTTTTTCCATTAGAAGGATGTAACTGCATATATCAGACCATAATTTTTTATACCAAACAATATTATTTCATATACTGTCGGTTCGCTAAACTCAGACACAACTGGCTAGTGATTTTAGCGAATAATTTTGCCAATTCGACAAAAAAATAATTTCTAAATAGTTATTAATTACTAAATAATTAGTAATTTTGCCAATTTCGGCAAAATTCTCAAAAAACAAAAAACTACTTACTAAAATCACTAGCCAGTTGTGTCAAGTTTAGAGAACTGACTAGGTAGATTTTAATTTCATAGCAAATGGAACAGTCCATTTATCATAAAGGGGAGGCCGTATACTGGTATAAACCTTTTTAAAACTGTTAATAATAAATTATTGCTTTTAAAATATTATACTCAAATTGTATTTTTGAACATCTTATTTATTTTATATAATAATTAAATTCACTATCAAATGTCATTGATGTTTTATTAATACTTAATTTAAAATTTAGTTTGACATTCACGAAGTGTCAAACTCAAATGTAAATAACCTATGCTTTGCTTAACAAATCGAGATTAAAAAACTAGCCTACTTAATAGCAACCATTTCAGCTGGACGTGTAGTGTGTCGGTAGAAAATAAACCGATTGTGAGGTCACATTTAAGACTTTGAGGTCAATTATCTCGAAGACAGTTAGAAATATCGAAATGCCTTTTTCAGATTTGGATTCAGAAGAAAAAACTACATAAGAATCCATCAATAAATCTGATCTGAATATTGCAGGAGCGGCAACGCAATAACACACACACTTTTGCGAATTTATAAACAAAATGTTTTTCGTTGAAAATAATATCACAAGACAGAAAAGAATGGAAAAGATGTGTGAATATGTACTTTAACTAAACCCAAATGTGACACCTCAAAGGGTATAAGGCACAGGAGAGAGAAAGAAAGATAAGTCAATGGTATCAAAAGAAACTAAATATTTTTATTTTTGGTACTACCTAAGTATATTTAAAATTTATAAATCAAAAATATTTCATTCTCCCTCAAAGTTTAGGACAAATTAGGTTTGTAGAGTTAAAGCTTGGAGATTAGCTAAAAACAATGAGAAAGTAGAAAAAGAATATGGATAGAAAAAGAAAAAGTAGCAGAAAATGGTAAATTTAATTAACCTAACAATAAAACACTGAAAACATTTGTTTTCTAACTTCCACAAAATTTATTATAACTAAGTGACTACAGCTGTTTCGGCGGAGTGCCTTTCAGTGTTTTATTGTTAGATAAAATGAACTTCCATCAAGTAACGGTCGAATCCATCAATAATTTAATTAACATTGACAACACTGTAAGTTAATATTATTATTTTTTACCAACACTAATACTACGAGTTCAACTTTACAAACTTGTTTTTACAGAATTTCTTTTTCTGTATATGGAAAGTAAACAAACAAATATAATGAAAATATTAGTTAGTGGCCTAGAAACAAAATAATAACCACTAAACACCGGCGAACCATGTAGAAGGTAGTACATAGAAAATTTTGTCGTCACTCGCCAGGCCAAACATTGATTGAAATTTTAGGTTGATGTAACAAACACAGCCTTAACACAGGCCCACGTGCTCTACTATAAACTGAAAGGAAAAAGTATGTTGTCATGCTATGTAGAGAACATCGCATCACAACCAACCAATGTACACTTTATATTTACTATTATAAGCGTAATGAGCAACAATCAAAATAACAGTCATACGGCTCCCATACATAGAGCTCAT
Organism: Diabrotica virgifera virgifera; assembly: GCF_917563875.1. Taxonomy (NCBI): domain Eukaryota; kingdom Metazoa; phylum Arthropoda; class Insecta; order Coleoptera; family Chrysomelidae; genus Diabrotica; species Diabrotica virgifera. Next base: position 3,453,563 of record NC_065449.1, on the reverse strand, counting down.
AATAAGACAGGAAAATAGTCTGACGTCACCTGCTCAATAAATACTTGACAAGCATTTCCAAAATGACTTGTAGTGTTTATTTGAAACTGCACTTGTCTGCATACAATAATTAAAGGCAAGTTGTTTGTAGGCAAAATGTTTATTGCTAAATAGTAATAAACTAAATAGTAATAAACATTTTCAGGAATATACAATAAACTTATTGCTTATTATTATATAAATAACACCACAATCTTCTTGGTTAGGGTGTCTGCATTCTGCATAACTTTTTTGAGGTAGAATCGTTGACTGCCTTTCTCTCTTAAATTAAGGCGCATGATTTTTTTTAATAATAATTAGGCTGAAGCTATTTCCTTTTGGCATAATTATGTAATTTATGTTTTATTTGTTTTATTTATTTATTTATTTTTAACAAGCAACATACACAAACTTTGTTTAATTTATTAATAATTTGTATTTTGATAACAACTTCTGAAGTGGAAGTCGAAACGAAAACAAACTAAAATTGTCACTTTATTTCTAAAATAAAACAGACACATTAAATAATTAGGCTGAATAGATTTGTAAATAATTAGGTTGGATATAATTTTTTTTTGTAAATAGTTGGGGTGCATTTTTTTGTAAATTTTTAGACCTCTTTCATTATGCATTTATTTTCCTCCAAAAATGTTTATTACTTGTGAATAATATATTATGTTTTTCTATAAGAGATTTCTTGCATTTCATTATTTTCCGCAATGCCTTCAGGAATTTTCAGATTGCTATCGGTACACTGCACATTATAATAGTGCACAGGTAGGTAATATGCACAGGTAGACTGCATGCTATAGTAGCACCTTAATATTTTTATTTTGGTAGGTAATAAGTATTAGATATTTAAAATTTACAAAGCAAAAATAATTTATTCCCACTGAAAACATAAACATTTCTGGACTCTTTGCGCTTGTAGAATTTAAGATTAGAGATTAGTTAAAAACAATGAGAAAATAGAAAAATGATATGAATAGAAAAAGAAAAAGTAGCAGAAAATGATAAATTTAAATAACATTGACAACACTGTAAGTTAATATTATTTTTTGCCAAAACAATAATACTACAAGTTCAACTTAATAAACTTGTTTTTACAGAATTTCTTTTCCTGTATATCGAAAGTAAACAAACAAATATAATGAAAATATTAGTTAGTGGCCTCGAAACAAAATAATAACTATTAAATACCGGCGAACCATGTAGAAGGGAGTAACTAGAGAATTTTGTCGTCACTAGCCAGACAAACATTGATTGAAATTTTAGGTTGATGTAACAAACAGCCTGAACGCAGGCCACGTGCTCTACTGTAAACTGAAAGGAAAAAGTATGTTGTCATGCTATGTAGAGAACATCGCATCACAACCAACCAATGTACACTTTGTATTTACTACAAAACGTAATGAGCAACAATCAAAATAACGGTCATACGGCCCCCATACATAGAGCTCATAATAAGACAGGAAAATAGTCTGACGTCACCTGCTCAATAAATACTTCACAAGGATTTCCAAAATGACTCGTAGTGTTTATTTGAAACCGCACTGTTGGCCCGGTTGGCCTCGAGAAAGGGGTATTGATTTTCAATAAAGTAGGAAAAGCCTATCCAAATCCGAAAAAGTAACACGTGATTTGAACCATGTGTACCTAAATTTTAACCTCTCAAGGCCTCCTAGGATAAACATACAGCAGCAATTATGAGAGCGGCATTTGTTTACATAACATTAACAAAACTTACGTCTTGGGTAACTTGATTGAAGGGGCTCCTTTCCTCTGAAATACTCCATCGATAAATACACCATTTTTTCCATTACACAGCATGTAAAAATAAGGGTGTTCGAAGAAAACTTCTAAATGCCTTCGCGAAATAAAACTAGAATGTCCCATATTTACATCTACATCACCACGTGAACTGTTCCTACCTATAATAATCCGATCCTGCCGAACGAGGTACTCGAATTCACGGCCTTCTATTCGAGCAATCGGTTCCCCTTTTACGTCGGGGCTCCACTGTACCTTCGAAGGACTCGCGGGAGCCGATTTTAGAGCGAGAAGGGCCCATGCATCGCTTTCCGGAGTCATTGAATATGATGTGGACATGGTGATTCACTACTTCACACCACTTTTTTAACCACACTCTTTAAACTGTCTCACTTCACTGTTTACCTAAGAATTGCTACAAACGTGGGAGTCACCTGTGTTGCACTTTGGTTCGTATGTTGATTTCATAACGTCCTAGTCGATAGAAATGTTGGTAAACACGTGAGATTGGCATAAAAAACAGTCTCTACCACAGACACATCTAGTAATTTTAGACGGAATATTTTGTATTTTGTGGTATAGAGACTATGTCTTGACAGTCGACAGCAAAATATGTGAGAATTATTTTATTTTCTTTCCCTCTGCCGCCATCTACTACTTACTAGGCAAACTCTTTCAATTATAATTAGGCTTCGATTTTCTGCCGGGTAGAACACTTTACAAGGCCATCATCTTCAAATTTTCATGAATTTTAGATGATCAAAACAACTTTGTTATTAAAAACCAACACCGAATGTCACATTATGTTTACAAACATACATTTTTTTTATTTACAAACAATTTTTGTTTGAGCAAATGGGCGTGCTTTGTAAAAGTCAAAATTTGCGTAGAAATGTCAAAGTTTATTTTTTCACGGAAAAGATACAAAAGATACCTATCTTACCAAAGTTGTAGATCTCTCTAAATATTAAAATATTCTCACAGGTACATAAAATCAAAATACAAGATATAAAGAATACTTTTAAGCCTTTTAAATATACTATCTTCATAATCACTCTTGCCAAAGCCACCTTTTTGTTGAAAATAGACATTTTAAAGGCAAGGCTTTTGTAATTTTTGTATATCCAGATAAAATGACCAATCATACCTTAGTCCCCATCTATTGGTGTAGTACAAAACTACTTTGTATCATCATTAACGAATTCTGCCTTCAAACGACATTATAAATACTAATAAAATGCTAATAAACAAAAAACTATACATTTATTTTTATTATGGTATATATTTTAATCTTTTCGTAATAGATATTTTGGTATACAATGATAAAAAATCTAAATATAAAATTTTCCTTCAATTTTATTGCGCAGTGCAAAATGTATAATTTTTTATATTGAGCAGGACCGGATTCGTAGAAATTAATTTGTTACAAATATGAATAATTGGTATTTATTTTATAAGTTATTCTAATATAGGTACTAGTTAGTTTTTTTTTAATTTTCCACTAATATAAACTCCAATATTATTTACCTTATGTCTATCGATTCTTGTTGCTTTGCCTTATTATTTAACGGTCTTTTAATTTATTAATGATTTTTAACGTAATTTATTTAGTTTTAATTGTTACAAAAACTGCCGCAAAGTGTAGGCGCAAATATTTTACGGCTATCCCTGCTTTTTCTGTCTTTACACGGCAAATTATACGTGTACCTAGTAAAATTCTCACTGGTATGGATATGTATAAACATTACTTGACAATGTCATCATTAACTTTAAAGAGATGGCTTTTGAATGTTCTTGGATAACTGTTACTTGTATAATTGCATTATTAATTCAGTTAATTAATATGATAATTTTTCACTATGTATTCAGTGATTGTAATAATTTATATACTGTACAACAACAACTAATACTCAATCGAGAAAAGTGATAAAGTGATTTTTTGAAGTTATACTTCTTTAGGCGCGATTTCATTGAGGGTGAAATTTTATTGATCTGCGCGCATGCGCACACAGGCAGTATGGAGTTAGTTACTAAATGTTTTAATTCATGTATGTATCAGTCCAGAAAAGGTGTGGAAAGAATATATTAGTGTTTTTAAATATATTTTTCTACAAACGTGTTAAAAATACAATTTTTAGCACTCCATAGGAGCGTTAAAAATGCTACTTTAAGGCACTAGTGCTTTAAAAATTTTAAGGCACTGCAGTTAAAAGTGAATTGTCAAATTGTGAAACGTCAAAATATTTATATTTCATTTATTAACATTAATATTAATAATACAACTTGCGCAATTTGAAAAAGGTGGTTTAAAAGGTTTTTTATTATAATTTTGTGTCTTTGGATTTGTCTTCCTTGGGCGTAAAATAATAAAACATCTATTTTTATATTTCACTTCTCACCGTGATGTGTAATTATGTATATCTGAAACGTCAGTAGTATGCACCTTGATGGCTTTGTTGGTAGAGCATTGGACCAGAGATCGAGAAATCGCGAGATTGCGAGTCCAATTCCCGGACGATTCATACTTTTTTCTTTTTTTTTTGTTTTAATATTTGGCATTGTTAAGTTTTGGTTAATTTTTGGTAATTATTGTTAATTTTTTGTATTGTAACTGTTAAGTAGGTATATTGATTTCGTTGAAATTATATTATAATAGAAGTATAACTTCTTACGTGCGTACAAAGTACACACACACACATTCTTTTTTTATAATATATTGTTACTATGGAACGCTTACAATTTTCAACATCTTTAACAACAAAATACTTGGATCACAGAATATATCCTGGTGTATTCTCTGCTTGAATCTTCCATAAATAATAAACAATAAATAAATTTTTATTAAGTTTACGTCTTAAATCAATGATTTATCAAATACACTATCAATATTATTTAATCAACAACTCAAAATATTCCCGATGCCATGTCAAATATTTAAAATTGTCACTGTCTTGTCACCATATTCTGTTCGACTCAAATGCGTTGTATGACAAAGATAGCGAATGTTCGATTTGGAAAATATCACCACGGACATGGTGTCCATTTTTTTCGAATCCTGAAGAAACTAATAAATATTTTTAAAAAATTTAAACATAGATTGAAAGACTAAATTATTACCGAGGGCCGAAAGTCCCTTAGAATAAATAAAAAGTTTCTTTTGAATGAGATATTTGAAATTAAAAATCACACTACATTTTCTCTTAGTTTTCCACACCTGTAATTTATTAAAATAAATATAGAAATTTTCAGGGACTTTCGGCCCTTATAGTAATAACGTAATCTTTCATTCTGCGTACAAATTTCTCAAAAATACTTATTAGTTTTCACAGGATTCGAAAAAAATGAATACCATTTAAATAGCATTGGAGCCGAAACTTTTTACCGATCCTCTTAAATGGCCGAGGTCGTACCCTTTTTGTAAACACACAGAGAGATTACCGGTTTCCAGTTCCGTGGAACTGGATTATTCTCCACGTGAATCGAAAAGGATGAAATATTCCAGGCCATCGGTACCGCTATAAAAAGAGACATCGATATGTTCTTTTTATTCTCGATAATTCCAGTAGCGGTCCCAAATAGTATTTATAGCAGACAATTTGAAATGGGGGAACCATTTGAACAAGTGTGTTTAACATTGTCGTCGCGATTTCTTGGAACATATGTAACGGGTACAGTGTCCAGTTCAGTTCATATCGCTGTCCCCTCATTACGTGCCCCAGATATTGTAACTTTCTTATTTTTATTGTGTTTATTATTTCGTATTCTTTGCCAATTTCTCGCAATACTTCCGTGTTGGTTTTCTTCTGTGTCCGTGCTATTCTAAGCATCCTCCTGTAACACCACATTTCAAAGGTCTGTAGCTTTATGTGTTCTTGCTTCAATGTCCATATAGCAGTATCGAAAAGCTCTTAGCCTCAGTTCTAATATAAGGTATTTACTGCAGAGAATTGTTTTCATTTTACAAACGTATTTCTTGCTAAAGTCTTTCTCATGAACATTTTTCAGTGCGTCACAAATGATAGAAAAAAAGGTAAGTCCGTGATAATCAACGAACTGTCAACCAACACTGATGGAATGGCCCAGTCCCATTCAAACAGTGAAGCGAGATTACCAGCAACATAAAAGAGAGAGGTCCTAGAGAGACAGAGAATTTTTCAGGTAAAATTTGTTACAACTATGATTTACAACTATGATTTGTTACAACTATAATTTGTTACAACTAAGAGTTGCCAGATGTGATTTTATAAATCCCCCACTTAGAAACTGAAATTCCCTCAAATTGAAGCTCAAATCAGCCAAATTAAAATTTTGCCACATTTTAATAAATTAGTAGTCAAATATAGAGAACAGTAAACAACAATTATTCTACTTTTCAACAGAGGGCCCTGGAAATAATTCATAGGTCCTATCTTCTTCGATTATAATATACAGATATATGTATACATTCGCAAATTTAATTTCCCATGACCCCTTAAAATCTTCCATAATTTTCACCCCAAAAAATCTCCCAACCATTTTTGCTTAGAGAAGTTCCCCTATATGCTTTCAAATTACCCCAAAATTGTGGGAAAATATCCCAATCTGGCAACCCTGACGATGACGATTATCTTCCCTCCTTTACCTGATTATCTTCTATCTCATTCTGAAGGCATTAAATTCGCTTCATGGCGATTCCATCAGTGTTGGACAGTTCGTTGGGGATAATACACATTTATAATTTATAACAAATTTATTCCAACATGACATTTTAGTTAAATCTGACAGTTGTTATATTTTATTTGCAATTTGGCATAAAAACAAATCGTGTTTATTATTGCATTTATAAAATGGTATTTTCTTTGATTTGTATAGTCTTATAAATTGTACAGAATATATTCCTAGATATATTATTATATAATTCGAAAATAATTTTTTTCGCTTATAACGCCATCTATCGACAACTAGAATAAATGTTGTAAATGTCTGTAATCAAGGACGTGCCTTTTTTCTGTCACATACAATTTAATGCGTTAGAAAGAAATCGAAAAACTGTGATGCACTGAAAGATGCTCATGAGAAAAAGAATATTTCTATCCTGGCCCTGATTTCTGTTGTTTGATCAATATTGTCTGAAATCCAGGTTCCTATGTATTTGTGTTTATCAACCCTTTCTATCGGTACATTTCCCAAAAGTATGTTTATATATTTGTTATTATCACATATTTGGTCTTTTTTATATTCATTTTTCACAAAAACTGTTTGTTTTGCTTAGCAGTAATTGTAGTTGACCAGCAGAGCTTGCCATAATCACGGTGTCATCTGCATATCTTATGTTGTTAACAGATCTTCCGTTAATTATTATCCCTTCGCTTTGAGATAGTAATGCGTCTTCAAAAATGGCTTCACTATCACTATAACCATTAAATAGTAATGGAGACATAATACATCCTTGCCTACTCCTCTCCTGATTTCAATTTCTGGACTGGGTTCATTATCTATTACAATTTAAGCTCTTTGATTCCAGTGAAGGTTTGTTGTTATTCGTAAGTCCCTTTTGTCTATGTTTTTGGTCTTTTCATGTTTAACTTTGTCAAATGCCTTTTCAAAATCAACGTAACAAACATGCACATCCACGTTCATATCCATGCATCTTTAAGCTAACACATTAAAAGCAAATAACGCGCCTCTGGTTCCTAGTCTCTTTCTAAACGCAAACTGACTATGATCTATTTCTTCTTCCAGTTTTGTATTTATATGTCCATGTATTATTTTCAAGAATAATTTGAGAATGTGAGCATAATCGTGAGCTGTCCTGCATAATCGTCTCTCCCCAGGTCTTCTTTGGTCTTCCTCTCCTACTCTTTCCAGGAATCTGCACTTCAGCTATTCTTCGTATTGAGTGATTGACGTTTCGTCGTTAAACATAACCAAACCATCTTAATCTTTGCTCTCTTATTTTGGCATCAGCTGAGTAGGATATCAATGATAAATAAAAATAAAAGAAACGACTACCAATTGGTCTAAAACCTAAGTCTACTTTATTTATACCTATAAACAAACTTTAGATATTACAAATATTTTAATACGAATGTGTAATTCATGTAAATAATTCTTAGTAGTAAAATGTTGTAAGTCGAAATTTAAAACTCTCGTCTATGATATTTATCTGGATCGAAGTATGATGTCACCACTACACGATTGCTGAATTTCCTTCCGGTCAGAGTTTGTTGTGCCTTTTGACAATCCAACACAGAATTGAACTCGACAAATACCTATAAATAAAAAAAATCTATAGTTAGTTTATTGTGTAAATCAAATATTACGAGGTTTTTCTTTTTAGTTGTTATATATGCTATAGTTAACCAATAATGAATAAACTAAAAAAGAGACAAATGAATTGGTATGGGCAAAGAACATCGTGAAAAGAAAAAGAGGCAGACCAAGAAAAAAATGGATACAGAAGTAGTAGAGGCGGGAAAAGTTAAAGGAAAATCACTCGAGGAATTGAAGAGATGGGTGAATGTAAATTAAAATAGCGATCCCAAATCCGACACCCTGATAGGGTACAAAGAAGGGGAGAAAGAAAGTCTTTTTAGTTTTGCATATAGCCCTTAGAGGGCGCCATCAATAAAACCTTCTGACACAAATGTAACCTCAATCTTTTGTTGATATAAACCCAGAATTTCATTTCAATACAAGTCGTGTGGATACAGTGAATTTTTGAAATCAGCAAGTCAGTCGAAAAGTAGATCTTAGTAGAGAACATTTTCGAGTAATAATTTTTTACAATTATAGAGAGGATTATCCCAACAGCAATGTCTCGTTGAAATGGTTTCTGTTTGAGAATGAAGCATCACACTGGTCAACTATTTCCCGCTGATATTACGAATTTCAGCGTGGTCGTTCTAGTCTCAGCGATGAATCCAGGTCAGGTCCACCCAAAACAGCAGTCACATAGCAAAACATTGATGCAATTGGTTCGTTGGCTAATTAAGAATGACCGCCGTGTAACATACCGAGAGATAGAGGCATCTTCACTTCAAAGACCTCGGTCTAAAAGATCCTACATGAAGAACTGGGTGTTATGAAGTTGGTTTCCCGTTGGATCCCTCATTTGCTAACAGAAGAGCAAAAAGCGGTTCGCGTTAGTTGGTGTCGAAAAACATTGGAACGGCTCAATAAAGGAACCCCAAAAAATGTTTATAGTATTGTTAGTGGCGATGAATCTTGGATTTACTCCTACGAACCGGAAAATAAACGCCAATCAGCTGTGTGGGTGTTTCACGATGAGGAAAACCCAACAAAAGTTCTCGAAGTGTGTCAAAGAAGATGGTCGCAACTTTCGTGTCAAAATCTGGTCATGTGTCAAAATTGCTGTAGACGGTCGAAGACCGGAGATTCTTCAGATAATTTTAAGACAACCCAATTCACCTAGTCCGAAAAAGCTTCCTAAGGGAGCTAGAGCTCTTTAAAGATGGCGTCTTGGAATTAGTTTTTCTTAAATATCTCCAGAACGCTTCTATTTAGAAAAATGAAAACTGGTACGCTTATTTATCTTCCAAAAATAAATCGATTCCATCAATTATGAATTTCTAGTACCGGTCATAGACGCCCGATTTGGGTAGGGCAACGGGTATTTTATCGCATAACTTTTATGTATTTGCGTTCTAAGCATTTTTGACAAAGGAATACTAAATTGTCAGGTACTCTAGTACTAAAACGTACTCTTACTTTAAGTCGGTAGGATGCATCGTTTTCTAGAAAAATCGATTTAAAAATTTTTCGTTTATTGAATTTGAAAAAAGTTTGAATTTTTTTTTCAAAAATAAGCGGTGTATTTTACCGACTTAAAGTAAGAGTAATTTTTAGTACTGGAATACCCCATAATTTAATCATCAAGTGTCAAAAATGCTTAAAAATAAAAGACAAACAAGCTATGCGATAAAATAACCGTTGACCTACCCAAAACGGACGCATATGACCGTATATATTTTCGGTTATTACATAAATCATATCGGTTTTCGTTTTTGTAAATAGTTTTTTTTTTGAAATTATTTTTCAAATTCAACAGACGAAAAATTTTCAAATCGTTTTTTCTAGAAAACGGTGCATCCTGCCGACTTGAAGCAAGAGTACCTTTTGTTACTAAAATACACAATTTAGTAATCCAGTATTAAAAATGCTTAGAAGTTAAAAGACAAAAAAGTTATGCGATAAAATAACCGTTGCCCTACTCAAAACGGGCGCCTATGACAGGTACTAGAAATTTGTAATTGATGTAGTCGATTTTTATCTCTAAAAGATAAATAAGTGTACCTACCTACATATTTTAGTTTTTCTAAAAAGAAGCATTCTGGAGATATTTAAGAAAAACTAAATCCAAGACGCCATCTTTAAAGAGCTACATTAGAGCTAGAGTACATTAAAAAATACTGGAAGTTATCACATACCACCACAAACGAAAAAGGGAAAGACGAAGAATGGATGCGATGGTCAGATGCCTGAAGAAACACACTGGGTCAAAATGGATGCAAATTGCCCAAGATAGAGAGGCATGGAAAAAGGAAGAGGAGACCTATATCAAAGGATGGACGTTTAGGGCTGATTAGATAGATAGAGACATACCTTTCCACAACCTGGTACTTCAACACCATCAATGGGTCTCGGAATTTCAATACTTCTGACAACACCATATTTATTACATTCTTCCTTGATATCTTCAAGAATATCTTCATATTCTTCTTCGTCTTTTAACTCATCAGGTGTGACCTATAAAATATTAATATATTGTATTGTTGACTTATTAAATAATATGTTTTATGGAATAGTAGACAGTATTGTAAGAACTTAACCTCAAAATATTAAGATTATGACATGGATGTAGACTGGCGGACCGCTCTTCTCATAATATGCTCCCCATATATGTTAAACAATTGTGGAGACAGTATACATTCTTGTCTGACACCTTGTTTTGGATGGAATTAGATTAAGAGTGTATCAAGCACTTCTGTTTCAGTAATGTGTTTGTATAGTTCAGTTATAAGCAAAATTACGTGTTGTGGTATTTAAATCTTAAGTGTTGTCATTTGACTATGGCGAATGCTTTGCAATAATCTATAAAACAATTATATCGTGGGATATTGAATTCTCTAGAGTTTTCTATTATTTGTCTGATGTTTAGAAGGTGTTCTCAAGTACCACCTTTGGTAAATCCAGTTTGCTCTTGGGGTATTTCCCTGTGTAGAAAACTTTTCAGAGTCCCATTGATTTATGTGTAGCATTGTTTTACTGGCACGTGAGACAAGGGAGATGGTTCTATAGTTGTCGCATCTATGGAAACTGCCTTTTTATGTATTGTCGTTATTGTAGATTATGTCCAGTCGTCAGGCGATTGCTTGGTATACCATACCAATTTTATTTCGGTTTCTTCTGTGGCTTTGAACATTTTTGCTGTTATCATTTATCATATCTGGATCTGGTGTTTATTATACTTGAGTTTACTGATCACCAGTCTTATTTCATTCTCGAGTATTTAGGTTCTTCTTCCATTTCTTCAGGGGTTTCTTGAAAAGTTACTGGTGTTAATTATCTTTATATAGATCCCAGCAATACAATCTCCATGTCTCTGCTAAATTTTCTCTGTTGGTTCTCAAAGTCGACATCCTTTATAAGAAAATATAATTTTGCGACTTACCATATTCAGAAGACACAATACTTCCGTTGCAGGTCCTGAAGCACCGACCAAACTGAGACCTGGCACTTGAATTTGAACAGCAGGCAACACTGTAGTATTTTTAGCTCCAACACTAGCTCTTTGAACAATTAATCGTTTATCTCCCAATTGCATACCATTTAGACCAGCTATAGCCTAAAAATGGAAATAGAACATGAAATAGTAGCTGGAATAAGATTAAGTAATTACAGGTTGACAGAAATATCTGAAACTGTCAAGGTCAGAGAGATCGAAAATTTTGGTTACGCGACGTTGTCAGATCAAGCGGATTTCAAAGGTTTTTCGGTTTTTTATTAGTTACCTGTTTCACGGAAAATTCCTTTCTGCTTCCTTCTGCGTAAATTTTAAAATATTGTGTATAATTTCACGGGACTGTGCACTTAGTGTCCTATTTTTGACACTTGTAATATTCATGTTTATTAAAAAATATTAAATTATTATAAAAATATTTTTTTTTTGTTTTCTGGTCTTGGTTTAAAACCTTTAGCCACATGTTTGAAGGATAATGAAGCCAAAACTTAGTAATACATTTCAGCATAATCACAATCTCCCAAAATGATTTACCTGTGTAAACAAGAAACAATTTATTAATGAAAAAGCTTCTCAAACAACACAGGAAATATTCAATGTATTCTAAATAAACAACTATTCGACGATTTTATCTGGCAATATCGCAAAACCACTGATTTCGTGCACAATGCGTTTTAAATGTATGTTAACTCTTTCCACCAACGCATTTAACTGAAGTCCCCTCTCCTTGATTTGCTACCTGAACCCCCTTCGCAGTTTCAGATATTTCTGTACAATTATTATAGTTTGCTGTTGACTTGAGTATATCGAGGGGTTTGAGCGAAAACCCGATAACTAACAAAACCATTGTTTAGAGATAATCGCGATTTAAAGATTTTAGGAAGTTTGAAGAAGATTTAATATCGTCACAGGAAGTTTTATCAAATATTTGTTATAGCCAAATGGCAGAGAATTTAATATTTAGTTAGAATAATTTATTTTAAGTTTAATTTATAAAAACTTATTTACAAAAAAAAAATAAAACGTGATATTTATCGGGTTTTACCTCGTTGAATGAGTATAATATTTGATTTTATTGGTTTTTATTTTGAATTTTTTTAACTATAAAATAAAAGTTAATTGTATGTTATTCCAACAAAAATAAATTAATCTGCATTCTTTTTAGAAAATTAAAAGGTAAAATGTGTCTTCTTCCAATTCTTCTCACATCATTACGTCTGGAATTCGATCTACGATATAATTACCGGTTTTTAAATTTGTTATTCAAGCATGCACCTCTTCTGGAAAATATTTTCTTGGCATATCTTTATCAAATCCGTCTTCTTTGCTTCACTTATTGGAAAGGTACTTTTATATAACTTTGGTAAATTTGATGTTTTGCAGAATTGCGTGGATGTTAATTAAACACCGAAGTACTTCTAGTCAGTTTTATTTTAAAAGAAAACTCAATAATTCTACAAATAACTTAAACATCAAAATCAACATTTATTTTTCTTTTTGACACATTTTTACTTTTTTTTGACATCTGACACTTATATAACATTGTTTCCAACTACATCATACAATAACAAAAATCCCCTAGATTTGCCGTTGCTTATTTTTACTGGGTATTCAACACCCCCCCTCAACGGTAAATCTCCTAGATCTAAATTAATTTTTTTTATTCTAAACCTAGCAACTCTCTAAATTTTTTAAACAGAGTTAAACCTAATGGTTTTGTACATATGTCAGCCTGTTGGTCACTTGTATTAAGATATTTTAATACAACAATATTTTCCTTAATTTTATCTCGTACAAAATGAAATCTAATATCAACATGTTTTAGTATTTTATGAAATTCCGGATTTCTACTAACCCTTATAGCGCTTTGATTGTCTGCATGAATTAGAACCGCTACATAATCAGGTTTTATTTTTAAATCATACATTAAGTATCTTAGCCAACATGCTTCACTCACACATACACTTAGTGCAACATATTCAGCTTCAGTAGAGGACAAACTGACTGTAGACTGTTTCCGTGATGCCCATGACACCGTGCAATTAAAAACTTTGAATACATATCCTGATGTAGATTTTCTATCAGTACGGTCACCTGCCCAATCTGAATCTGAGTACCCTACTATCAAATTTTCCTGTTTATATTTATGTTTATAGTATATCAAACTCATAGTAACTGTGCTTTGAATATATCTCAATACTCTTTTTATTGCTACCCACAAATCGTTACTTGCACATGTTTGATACCTGCTTAATATACCTATAGCTATACACAAATCTGGTCTTGAGCATAACATTGCATACATCAAACATCCTATAGCAACTCTACATTTCTTTTCTATCTCTATGCTCTCAGATTTTTCTCGTTTGAGAAAATCGTGGTGAAAATTATTATCCATTGGTGTTGTTGATGGCTTGCAGCTTGACATGTCAAATTTCTTCAAAACATTTTTTAAGTAAACAGTTTGATTAATTTTTATTTTGCCTTCAGACAAATTTTGAGTTATGCACATACCCAAAAAATGTTTTATTTGACCTAAGTCGTTCATTTTGAAGTTTTTGTTTAAAATGTATTTTATTTTCTCAACTTCTTGATCATTTGTACCTGCCAACAGCAAATCATCAACATACAGCAAAATGTATATCCTACCTTTTTCATTTACTTTAATATAAAGACAATATTCATATTCAGATCTTGAAAAACTCAAATTTTGCATCAAATTATGAAATTTGTCATTCCAATTTTTAGGTGAACTTTTCAAACCATATAAGGATTTTCTTAATTTGCAAATAGTGCCCTCTTTTTCTTTAAATCCCTTTGGGAGTGAAATAAAAACATTTTCTTTAATATCCCCATTTAGAAATGCACTACAAACATCTACTTGATGAATTTTCATATCAAAAGTATTACACATGGCTAAGAAAATCCTTATTGATGGTAATTTTGCTACTGGACTATAAATATCATTAAAACACATACCAATTTGTTGAAAACCTCTAGCTACCAAACGAGCTTTATATTTCACTACTTTACCATTTTCATTTTTCTTTTTCTTGAACACCCACTTGCACTCAATGACTTTTTGACCATCACTACTTTGCACAAACTCCCATGTTTCATTTTCTAGCAACGCATTTATTTCTGATTGCATAGCTTTCTTCCAATTTTTACACTCACTACTGGCCACTGCATCATCATACGTCTGGGGTTCTTCATCATCACTAAAAGTCAACAAACTCATTTCGTCATCATCCAGAACATAATCATCATATCTTGAGGGTCTTTTTATATGTCTTCTCAGGTCATATCCATGCTCCTGCTCTATTTCATTCACATCTTCAATACTGCTATCAGTTTCGAGGTCACTCTCACTGCTTTCTTCTCTATTATTTTGAGGTTCTTCTGCTTCACTGTCATCTTCTTCTGACTTTATCTCCTCACATATCATCTGTATGTTTTTATTCATGTCTGTCTCCCCATTTTTTATTTCTATGGTTTTCTCGGGCAAAAATATGACATCTCGATGAATTTCAACTTTATTTTTGTCTGGGACAAATATTTTGTAACCTTTTACATCCTCACTGTAGCCAATAAAGAAACCAAACATATTTTTTGCATCCCATTTTAATCTCTTCTCTTTTGGGACATGCACTGATACTCTAGAACCAAAACTCTTGAGTGTAGAAATATTATTGACTTTCTTTTTGTACCATAATTCATAAGGTGTCACATTTTTTATGCTACTAGGGCCTGTTCGGTTTAAAACATACACTGCTGTATGTATGGCCTCTGCCCACAAGTTTTTATTCAACTTTTGCCCTTGTATCATAGTTCGGGCTGATTCAACTAGGGTTCTATTTTCCCTCTCAGCCCTACCGTTCTGCTGAGGCGTATACACTACTGATCTCTGATGTTTTATGCCTTGATAGTCAAGCATCTCCTTTATTTCTTGGTTCATAAACTCTAAACCGTTATCTGATCGTAAAGTTTTCATCTTGTAGCCTGTCTCTCTCTCGGCTAATGATATAAAATTTTTAAGGTGTTTCTTAACTTCTGATTTATTTTTCATGAAATACGCGTACCTATAATTTGTATAGTCATCCTTTAACAACAGGAAATACCTATTTCCCCCTAAAGACTCTTCTTCCATAGGGCCACATACGTCTGTATGCACTAATTGTAATGACTCACTTGCTCTTGATTCACTTAACTTGAATGGTATTCTGTGTTGTTTACCTGTTAAACACTGTTCACACACGAATTTTTCGTCTATAAAATCAATGTTATTTTGCCTTAAAAAGTTTCTCACATATGTAGTATTTTGATGTGCTAGTCTGCAGTGCCAAACTCTCAAACTTTCTGTTGTTTTTGCAGAATTACACTCTGATAAAAATACATCTACTAAACAGCTGTTTTCTTGAACTTGACCGTCAGACAAGTTTTCGTTAGGGGTGCGTTCCGAAATTAAAATATTTGCAAAGGTTTCAGTGTTTTGTTCTTGTGAGAATAACATTTTGTATAATTTGTTATCCCGTGTTGCCAATGCTCTTATTTCTCCTTTGTCATTATAAAATTCACATTTTTCATTGTTTGAAAACATCTTATAACCTTTATCTAAGGCACATCCAGCTGAGAATAAATTAAATTTTAAATCTGGCACAAATAATACATCTGACAGGGTTGACTTTATAAATTTCTTACCATTAAATGCCCATAGAGTTATTTTTCCAATACCTTTAACTGGTAATTTTTCTCCATTTCCGACTTTTACTTGTTTTTTATAGCTTATCTCTATCAATTCTTCAAACAGATCTTGATTCCAGCACATATGTTCGCTAGCTCCTGTGTCCAAGCACCATTCATTTTTATTTTTCTTACTCCCAGTATATACCATGAATGCATTACTGTCAATTTTATTTTCTTCTCTGCTTGTCTGTTGTTTTTCATTTTTATTTTTATTAAACCAACACTCTTGTAAGTTGTGTCCTCGTCTTTTACATTGACTGCATACTTTTATGTCTTTCTGGCTATTATTATCTCTCTCTTTCTTCTTGAAAAAGCAATTTTTCGCAATATGGCCACCTCTGCCACAAAAATGGCACTTTAACCTGGTTTTCTTTTGCCCTTTAAATTCTCTGCTTGTATCACTTTTCATCGCCAATGCTGTGCTGCCCTGTGCTGACTTACTTCTTTCTTCTTCGATAAGTAGTCTTGATGTAAGTTCATCTAGGGTTTGTTTATCAGATGGTACGGATTCCCATGCGGACCGAAAATGCTTATATTCCTCTGGCAATGCCATAAGTATTTT
Source organism: Diabrotica virgifera virgifera (assembly GCF_917563875.1). Lineage (NCBI taxonomy): Eukaryota > Metazoa > Arthropoda > Insecta > Coleoptera > Chrysomelidae > Diabrotica > Diabrotica virgifera. The sequence goes on along the minus strand of NC_065449.1, from coordinate 3,436,725 downwards.
TGTCATGATCATTTTATCGGACAGCTCTTCACCAGCTTGCTTTAGCTTATTTTTTATCTCTTCAAGCTGTGATATGAATGAGGCAACATTTTTACCTGATGAAAACTCCAAGAGAAAAAACTTTTGTTGCATTAAATGAATGCTCACCTCTGACTCTTTGTCGTAGACAGACTTCAACTTTGTCCACATATCTTTCGAGGTCTCACAGGATAAAATGTGTGTCATAGGGCCTTGCTCTATTCTGGTTACTATAAATTCTTGTGCTTTTGAATCACCAGCATCCCATTTCTTTTGGTCATCTCCAGTAGTGCTCGGTCTCACAGACTTTCCTATTACTATGTCATAATAACCACGGCTTTTTAGCACTACCCTTGTTTGAAATTTCCAGGCTACCCAGTTGTCACCACCACTAAGTTTCAACGCAGCCGATGAATTTTCCATTTTTCGGATTTATGTTTTTCTTTTTTTATGTATATATACTCGAGCTTCTTTTTCACCTTTTTTTCAGCTTTTCTTTTTTATTTTCGTTGGCCGCGGCAAACTACCGACACAGGCTCTTCAACACTGACTTTTTTTACTGGCGAAATACTCACCAAAACAAGTGATCTGGGCCATAACCTGATGTTTTGCAGAATTGCGTGGATGTTAATTAAACACCGAAGTACTTCTAGTCAGTTTTATTTTAAAAGAAAACTCAATAATTCTACAAATAACTTAAACATCAAAATCAACATTTATTTTTCTTTTTGACACATTTTTACTTTTTTTTGACATCTGACACTTATATAACATTGTTTCCAACTACATCATACAATAACAAAAATCCCCTAGATTTGCCGTTGCTTATTTTTACTGGGTATTCAACAAAATTGCCCGAAGTCGGTAAGTCTATGATTGCTTTTTGGAATGAAATTTGTTTTAGCCTTTTAGGGCGTAGAGTAGGAGTTTTTTAATTCAAACCAATATCTTTTGATAATTTTATCAACTGGTTACCGTTTTCCGCTATTGTCTTCTTTAAAATATCATCCAGTAGAATAACTGTTAGCTACAGCATTTAATATATCATCTAAGAATATACACAGCGTTTATTAAAAAACTTTTGACACACTGGAATTCATTCATGGTAAGCTAGTGGAAAGAAACATTTCTTACTAAATGTTCGTTCTTTCTTTGGGAAGTTTTAGGGACAAGTCTAGTCCTAATTTAGTTTGACAGTTATATTGTACAAAATAAAAATTTTTCTAGACTAGACTACTACTACTAGACTCCAGTAATTTCTACAGAGTTTCAATAGCCTTCAGACAACTTTTCAGTACACTTAAATTATAGTAAATTACAGTAAATTTAAATTTACTACAACTGATTTGCTGTGGTACCTTGGAAGCTCTGAGTTTGTTTTTCATTTTAAATATGGGCCCCATTCTAACCGCTTTTTTTGTTTTCGTAATATTCAATTGTCAATTTATGCCATCTTTTACTGGGTTTTCGCAGGAAAAAAGTGTGCTGAAATTGAATAAACTATCATAGTCTAAAATTCTTTATCGGATTTTCGCTTTTCGCATGAATCTATTTTGTCACAATGAACAATTTTGTAATCTTCATCTCCTGTAAAATTAATTATCAGTTTTTAACTTAGAAATATTTCTAATAAAATTAGTAACTTTACACAGGAAAAAGAAGATAAATGAGTCGACCGGATTCTCATATTATAAATATGTTTACAACAAAGTATTTTTATCAGTAAAGATATATGTCGGGTTGGTGTTATTTAAAAATATGAGTTTTATATATAATAACGGTTTTTACCATGTTTGGTTTTTATTAGTTATTGTGCTTAAAAATATTAATATCAAATAATAACATTTATCGCCAACCGTCACTAAATTCATTCATTATTGTACTCGTTTGACGCCATTTGCGGCAGTAAAGTAACACTTTATTGTACTGAAAGAAGAATTTTACTTTACCTGCCGCGATTAATCAAAATAAAGTGAGATTGAATGTAAGTGGTCGATGGCAGTAATCGATTATTTATTTGAGTGAACTTAAAATTTATTTACTTTAATTATTAAAAATATTTTACAATTATATTCATAAAACATAAATCAAAACTTTACAGATTTAGTAATTAGGTACTTATTCAATATTGATAATAACTATCGATTAAACATCGATATCGGCCATCATGCAAAAGCTTTCTGCCATCGTCATAACTGTCACACGAAATTTTTATTTCGTCTAAAATTAATAAAATTCATCATCATCATTCTCTTTGCCTTATCCCTATGCGGGGTCGGCTTCCCTAATTGCATTTCTCCACACAATTCTATCTTGGGCCATATCAATGTTAATCCCCTTTACCAACATGTCCTGCCTTATCGTCTCCCCCCAGGTCTTCTTTGGTCTTCCTCTCCTACTCCTTCCAGGAATCTGCACTTCAGCTATTCTTCGTATTGGGTGGTTAACGTCTCGACGTTGAACATGACCAAACCATCTTAACCTATGCTCTCTCATTTTGGCATCAATTGGTGCCACACCTAGACTTCCCCTAATATACTCATATCTAATTTTATCCTTCTTTGTCACTCCACTCATCCATCTAAGCATTCTCATTTCCGCCACATGCATTCGCTGTTCCTCTTTCTTTTTCACTGCCCAACATTCAGTTCCGTACATCATAGCTGGTCTTATGGCTGTTTTATAGAATTTTCCCTTCAGCTTCATTGGAATTTTTCTGTCACACAACACACCACTCGCTTCTTTCCACTTCATCCATCCAGCCCTAATTCTACTGCATGCATCTCCATCTATTTCTCCATTACTCTGTAATACCGATCCTAGGTACTTAGACTATTGCTTTTTACAATCATTTCACCATCCAAAGATACCATTTTATTTGTAGTAGCTCCATCTTTAAATGAACATTCCAAATACTCTGTTTTTGTCCTACTAAGTTTTAAACCTTTTTCCTCCAGAGCTTGTCTCCACTGTTCCAGTTTTTGTTCTAAGTCTCTTTCACTATTTCCTACTAACACGACATCATCAGCATACATTAAGCACCATGGAATGTTACCCTGTATTTTCGCTGTTATCTGGTCCAAAACTAATGAGAATAAATACGGACTAAGCACAGAACCTTGATGCAATCCTACTTTCACATGAAATTTATCAGTCTCTCCCACACCTGTCCTAACACTAGTCGTTACTCCCTCATACATATCCCTCACAATCTTTACATATTCACCAGGGACTCCTTTCTTATTGAGTGCCCACCACAGAATCTCTCGAGGAACTCTATCATATGCTTTCTCAAGATCAATGAATACCATATGAGCGTTTGTGTCTAAAATTAATAAAATTCTTAAATATTTTTAGTTTTGTATTGATTCAAATACAAATTGTATATTATGAAATGGTGTTTTTGTTAATTGGATTATATTTATATAGGACGGTGACAGATATTAATGATAATTTGTTAGCAAATATATTTATTTAGAATTTCTACTATTCATCAAGGGAAAAGCAACTGCGCTACGGTAGGCTACACTTCATAAACAATAACGTAACTATTAACGGTATTTTTAATTTTTGGTATTTTATTTTAAGTGTTAAAATTGGTTTAAAATTTAAACAAAAATACGATTAAACTGTTTAAAATATATTTATTTCGTTGGAATCATAATAACAGAAGTATAACGTCTTACGTGCGTACCAAGTACACACACCCTTTTTTCATTAGGATGTAATTAAGTAAGTGTTAATGTTTTTTATGATTGGCGATAAAATTTTGTATGCACCACGTCAGTAAAGGCTCTTTATAGAACTCGTCTGTTACTCGCTTCGCTCGCTCTTCTCGTAATATCAGACTCGTTCGATAAAGAGTCACTTTACTGACTTGGTACATAAATAACTATTACCAGTGGCAGGAGACGTGTTTTTACTACAGCAGAAATAACAAGCTGAAAATGCGAGCATTATCATAACGAAAACTTTGTTTATATACCTATTTAAATTCATAATATAGAAAATTGCTATTACGAAAAACTGTTTAGAATTAAAAATTATGTTTTAATGTGCAAGTACCTCATTCTAATTTAAATGTTGTGAACTATAAAGATACTTTACTCGAAATTCATATTTTTTTACATACCTCGTATAAAATTAATAAAATTTGATTCATGATGGTTGCATCATAAATCTTAGACCAAGAAGAGATTTTTATGAAGAATAACTTTTCTTCGTCAAATTAAAAATACAAGAGTTATAAATGAAAATGATGTTGGTATCCATAATTTGAGAAAATTCGTCAAATATTTTTTTCCATTAGAAGGATGTAATTTCATATATCAGAACATACTTTTTTATTCCAAACCACATTTTAAATAACAATTTTCCAATATTGTAAAATAAATAATACATACATGATAAAGATATTTTTTACTGATGCACTTTACTTGGATCTACAGACCTAGCGAGTCTCGTAAATTCCACGGCTTTGCGCCACGCTTCACGCAACCGTATTTGCGTACTTGTGTTTTGAGTTGTGTGCGCTGGTCGCTGGTCGAGTGGAGTTTAGATAATTTACCAAATTTAAATATACCTAATCGTTTCTACTGATTCATTATTAATATAGTATAATATCTATTATTGCTTTCAAAATATACTCAAATTGTATTTTTATACATTTATTACACATATTATTTTATATAATAATTAAATTCACTATAAAATGTCATTTATATTTCATTAATAGCTAAATAATTTGAAATTTAGTTTGACATTCACGAAGTGTCAAACTTAAATGTAAATAATAACATTTGCTTTGCTTAACAAATTCAGATTAAAAAAGTAGCCTACTTCCTAATCAAAGATTTCAGCCGACGTTTAGTGCCTGGTAGGAGATAACCGGATTGTGACGTCACATTTTAGATTTTGAGGTCGATTATCTCGAAGACGGTTAGAGATATCGAAATGCCGTTTTCAGATTTGGATTCAGAAGACAAAACTACATAAGAATCCATCGATACATCTGCTCTAAGTATTGCAGGAGCGGCAACGCAATAACACACAGACTTTTGCAAATTTATAAACGAAAAGTTTTCGTTGAAAATACCGGATTTCATAATTTTGATATTTATCGGGTTTTTGCTCGAACCCCTCGATATGTATCAACAAGAATTTTTAAAGTTGCTAAACATGAAGTTGTACGTACCTGGTCCGTCATTGTAATATCGATGTATTCAGCAAATGCATATCCTTTGCTTAATCCAAATGCAGTGTCCTTCACGAGATTGAAAGCCCTCAATTGTCCAAAAGACATAAGCAGTTCCTTTACCTACATATTTTATGATAATTAGAATTGTTATTAATATACAGGAAACGATGAACTCAGAATCAAGTAAGCGAAGTGACATTATTAACTGTTTTAGTAAGTAACTTGTGATATCAAAATTTATTATTAAAAGTTTATTAATAAACTACAACTATTGAATTACAATTTTTTGTTCTTTGCGTAAAAATAATCTTACTTAAATATCTCATAATCACAGGTGTTCCCCCTTGAGCTTGATTCTTCTGCTTCTTTTTGCGCGGTAGTGTGATACTTGGTGATTTATCTCCTGCTGCCTGCTATTTTGACCACACGGGTCTCTTCCATTCTGCATATGTGGGTATTACATTCTTTCTTCTATTTGGTGTCCATTAGTTTATACGCTGTATGTTACATTTTTTTCTAATATTTTCGCTCCTCTTTCGTTCTCTCATCGCATTTCCTGTAATTCATCTCAGTACTCTCATTTCCGCTTTTTGTACTTGATCTCTCATTTCTTTGTCTTCACAGCTGGACAGTATAATTCCAAGGTATTATTTCGATAATGCGAATCCAATAAGACTTAGTGATATTAGATAGATAAAACTAAACTTTTTATTCGCATAATTAACATGTTTATAAGTGGCAATAAAAACTTTTGTGCAAGCCTGATTCACCTTTGATTCTGAGTACATTATTATACATAAATATTAATTTACCATTTATTTGTTAGGCTGTGTATTTTAATAACAGTGATGGGTCGTTTCATATAACACAAAGGACAGGAAATAATATTATTAAATCATTTTCGTTCACGGACATCACAATAGATGGTATCTTTGTAAGCTAGCCACTTGAGTAGGAAACAATTACACAAGACATTCGTTGGGCCTTTTGTGTTTGATTTTGTATTCAGCCCCAGCGCACAGTGGTGAATTTCGCCGAAAACCTAGCCAAAATGTAAAAATCTAAGTTTATAGGTATACCTGAGAGATTTTATATGAACCTTGGTCTGTAGGTTTTTGAGAATCATAAACGACCGTTAAGGATACAACAATACAAGCAGATCATGCATGGGCTCCCATCTAAAAATTTTTAGGGGAGGGGCCAGACGTGAAGATGTTGCACGTTACATTTTGTATACTTTGGATGACAATATATTAGTTTAAAGCAACAGAAAAGCTAGGGGGCCGTGGCCATGCCCATGGGCGCCTATGAGATCATATATTTATATTAGTGTAAAGTTGTGATTAAATGACAGCGGACCAAATAAAAATTAAGTGTGTTATACATATACAATCATATTGGGGCATTGTTTGGTTTTCATATAGAACTATAGACGTGTATTATTTTGTTAGTTTATAGTGGATGCTATGACTGAAGGTAAGTGGAGTATTTTAATATACTTTTTAGACTTTTTTCTTCGTAAACTAGACTTTATTTACAACATGTTTGCAAATTGGCAAGAATTTTCAATCGTTTTAAGTTTACCAAGTTTTAAAAAGGGAAAAGTAAAAAAGTCTACTTTGCTCAGCAAAGATATTTTGTTTAATAAATAGTTCAAAATGTATATAAATATTCCTCAAAAAATCAACTGCAGCCAAGTCCATCCTTAACGAAATATAACATGCTGGAGAATTTGTACATGAAAAGACTTTAATGTTATATGGTCAGTTAATAAAGTAAGAACAAAATATGAAGCATCTGATCCAGTAAATTTACAGTTTTTTACACAAGAGCCGCCGTTTTTTGTTATTTTTTTTGCTTTCTTCTTTTTCTAATCTTTAAGTCCTTTTACTCTTATGTATAATCCTGTTTTTGTTTCCTTACTTTTATAATTTTTAATAATTTTGGCTGTGTGAGCCAAAAATTTTAATTTTTTAAAAATGAAATGCATAAACGAAACTTTGTGTTAAGAAGCCACACATTGGTAGGTAATAATTATAATTAATCGGATCCATTTACCAAACAATTAAGACGTATTAAGAGTTGACCTACCTGTTTTTGGCTTCTTAATATAAAGTATGGTTTATGCATTTTATTTAAAAAAAAGGCAAAATTTTTGGACTCACACGACCAATATTATTAAAAAATATAAAAATAAAAGAAAGCAAAAAGATAGACCTATATATAAACGTAAAATGACTTTAAGATTAAAAAAAGAAGAAGAAAGCAAAAAAATAAAAAAAAACTTTGGTTCTTGTGTAAAAAAACTGTAAATTTTCTGGATCAACTGCTTCATATTTTGTTCTTCCTTTATTAACTCACCATAACATTAAAGTCTCTTAATGTGGAAATTCTCCAGCATGTTACAGTTTTTTAAAAAGAAGAATTCCGCTAATTTTGCAACTTGTTGCAGATGATTTCTTGAGGAATATTTATATACATATTGAATTATTTATTAAGCAAAAAATCTTTGCTGATCAAAGCTGACTTTTTTACTTCTCCTATTTTAAAACTTGGTAAACAGAAAACGATTGAAGATTCTTGCCATTATTTTGTAAATATGTTGTAAATAAAGTTTATGTTAGGAAAAAGAATCTAAAAAGTATATTGAAATACTCCACTTACCTCAAGAAATACCATCCACTATAAAATAACAAAATAATACACGTCTATAGTTTTAAACGAAAACCTAACAATGCCTCAATTGTATAACACACTTTAATTTTATTCGGTCCACTTTCGTTCAATCCCAACTTTACACTAATATAAATATGTGATATGCTTGTATTGTTCTACCCTCAACGGCCGTTTATGATCCTCCGAAACCTACATAGCAAGATTCATATAAAATTTCTCGGAATATATAAACTTAAATTTTTGCATTTTAGCCAGGTTTTCGGCAAAATTCACCACTGTGCAGCGTCTGGTGAGAACATGGGAACTCGAAATGACAATGACAAATTGTGCTCCTATGCCTTATCAATATACATTATTAAGGCACAATCAAAATTAGGAAATAATTAAGAAAATACATAAGAAATAAAATAAGTTGAATAAAATAAGTATACTAATAATTTTAGTGGAAAATCAAATCGTACTGTGATTGGCCTTGCTCATACTTTCATAGTTTACGGTTCTAGGCGTTCGGCGCGTGAACTTTACTGCGTTATGGCATTAAAAACATGTGAAAGAATAGTATTTTTTTAAATTAGATTATAAAAAAATATGTTTATATTTATACTACATCAAATTATTCATCTTGGATCATAATACAACTACTATGTAACTTGCTTCGCTATAATCTAAAGTTTTAGTAGCTAGCAAATCTGGTGGAATTATACAATATGTAAATCGTTCAGCTGGACATTGTATATATTTAGATACATAAATACATACATTGTATTATATTGAGATAATTGTGGCAACTGATCTCTCTCGATGAAAATATGGTTATTAGCATTAAGGGGTATTTACCTCAAAATTGATAATTCATTTCAACTGACACAAATAAACGTCAAAATATGACAATGTAGTAACTAAATATTTTTGGCCAAAAGGAATGGGAAAACTGTTTAGTTTTGAAATTATGTAGTTTTTAAATAAAAATTATTTTAAAAATTAAAGAAAATTATTAACTCATTAATAATAAACTTTGTTTTTGATTTATTTATGGACAGCCTTGCTTCAAAACTCAATCATTCTATTAGTTCTAACAGCTCTATTGCACCAAAAGCTCGTCCTCAAACAGAAGCTTCAACGAACACAGGTTAGTGAAGTTGCCACAATTCTCTCAATGTATATTCCCTACGTCTAGCTGAACGATTTACGTACTTAGCCTTTTTTAATAAAAAATATCACACAAAATTACAATACACATTATAGATGTTTGTAATTGATCAATACATACAATTTATAATCCCCATCACAATTATTTTGAAACAGCCTCCAAGTCAGTCAGAATTAGGAAATGACATTAACGCTTGGTCGTGGGGGTATATTTACGTGACTTGCCTTGACTTTCCACAGGGTGTTCAGGTTTATTTGTTCGCAGAAACCGACTCAAACGCATCGAGCTGATAACCCTAGCTACAGGGCAAAAAACCAGAATATATAAGACGATATCAATACAGGTTTTATTTTATTTCTAAGACTTTTTTTGGTGTTAACAAAGAATGCCGTAATTATTTTAAAATTCTGTTTTTATTACTTGGTTATGACTATGTTTTATCTCGAATTTAGTAATATATTTAAAACATAAGGTCCGGTTTCACCAACACCAAATAAATCAATGAATAGCTATTCGTCGAATAAAATATACAGTCGGAAAAATGAAAGAATACCCATGAACGAACATATTATTATAAAACACGCTGTATTTTCCTGACCGTGTCACAAAGAAAATTGCCCAGCGCAAGTACATGTAATAATAATTATTACATGTACTTGCGCTGGCTAATTTTTTGTGTGACACGGTGACAGGAAAATACAGCGTGTTTTATAATATGTTCGTTCATGGGTATTCTTTCATTTTTCCTACTGTATTAGACGTTTAAGTTTATATTTTGTTTCAATATAATTTTGATAATAATTTAGAATTAAACTGGGAATTTACTTTCTTCTAAATATTTACAGCCAGGTTAACTTGCCAATTTACTCGAAGAGTAAGTATTTTTTTGATAAATTAAATTATTTGACGTTAGTAAAATGGAGAAATGTCAGTTTATTGGTCGAATAACTTCATAGGATAATTCGAAAATAATCATAGAATAAACTACTATTTGTCGTTGGTGAAACCGGCCCTAACATGAATATTACCCCCCCCCCCCGTGAGCTATTATTTTCCTTGCTTCTCTATTGTGACAAGGCGTGTTTCTTCTGGTCATCTAATTCTTGCATTTATGGTCTTTCCCTTTTTCGTTTGTGCTTAGACGGTCTCCAATGTATAATCTTTTTTTTTTTTTTTTTTTTTTTTTTTTTTTTCTTTTCATATCTTTTATTAAAAAAAATTGTAAACAACATACTTACAGCAAATTGTCACAATTGAATAATAAGTGTCTAATATACATACAAAATTACAATTACAAATACTATGAGTTAAAAGTTAAAATGTGTGATTTAAAAACTCATACACAGAATATGGTTCTAAATCCAATAAAATGCTTTTTATTTCAGTTCTAAATATATTAAAATTCTGTTGCAATTTAATTCTAACAGGCAATTTGTTAAAAAATTTTATACACGAATATGTAGGTCCTCTCTCTGTTGCGACTAGCCTATGTATAGGAAAATTGAGCCCTACATACCTAGTGGGTATGCTGTGTTTTGGCTCAGAATGTGTAAACCTATCCCTATTCTTGAACAGGAACAGTAAACACTCATATATATAAAGCCCTGCCACAGTTAATAATCTTAACTCCTTAAATTTTCCCCTACAGGTCCTTCGAGCTTTTATCTTGAGCATTGTTCTTATTGCTCTCTTCTGAGCAATGAATACTCTATCAACATCAGTTCCTCCTCCCCAGAAAATAATACCATATCTGAGCACTGAGTAGATGTTTGCAAAATAAACTGTCTTAAGGTGTTGTAAATTCAAATACTTAGACATTACTCGTAATGAATAACATGCCATGTTGATTCTCTTGCGAACAACACACAGATGCTCTGACCAATTTAGATGTTGATCTATGTAAATACCCAAGAATTTTGTATTTGTTGATAATTCAACAGTTTGATCATCCAACTCAATCTCCTCTGGAATTATCTCATTATTTTGCTTTGTGTGAAAACAAACACAGTTAGTCTTCTCAGTATTTAAAACCAATTTATTTTTTAAGAACCAATTCTGAGCTGTTTTTAAGTGATCTGAAGAAATACTCAGAAGATCCTCAAACGTTGATGCTAATGTTAATAAGTTTGCATCATCTGCAAAATTTACAAGGTGAGACTCACTGCTCAGTATTTCGCTACCAAGATTGTTAATGTAGAAAACAAAAAGAAGTGGTCCCATGACACTGCCCTGAGCAATACCAAGTTGTAAATTCCCTTCTTCTGAAGAAAACTGTTGTCCTTCTCGAGTTATAATAACTTTTTGTCGTCTGTCAGTGAGGTAATCTCTTATCCAGTCCCGAGCAGGGCCACGAATTCCATATCTTTCTAGTTTGTTGATCAAAATATGATGATCTATGCTGTCAAACGCTTTTGATAAGTCCAGGAACATTCCCAAGGAAATCTCCCCGTTCTCCCATCCATTCAAAATCTTATCCACGAATTCGTATGTAGCTGTTTCAACAGACCTTCCCTTGAGATATCCATGTTGTGATTCAGCAATTAGGTGGTCATCATTGAAAAAGGCTATAAGTCTTGTGCACATTGCTATTTCGAAAATTTTTGAAAATGTCGGTAGTAAACTGATGGGTCTATAATTTTCCAATTTGGTTTTATCTCCCTTTTTATGTAAAGGTTTCACTAGAGCTAACTTTAGTTGGTTAGGGAAAATACCATACTTAAAAGAGTTATTAATAATGTGGCACAATGGTTCTGCAATCTCTTCTGCACAATGTTTCAACAGATTCGCCGAGATCCCATCATAACCTGCACTTTTTTTATTTTTTAGCTTTGAGATGATATTAAGAATTTCAGAAATAGTTACTGGTATAAGAAAAAAAGATTTGGTGTTATATGGAATACTGCATGAAAAAGTGGCTTGAGGTTGAGTTTTTATTAAATTAGGACCTGCATGAAGTACAAATTTGTTAAAATTATTACAAATATCCTCAGGCTTACCACTAATATTCGAAGTTTGATCGACATATTCTGTAACTGTACCATTAATTTCCCTAACAATCTGCCAAACGCATTTTGATTTGCTTTCACTGTTATTTATACGCTCTTCATAATGAGCACTTCTTGCATCGCTCAGGAGACGATTGTATTCCTGCTTCTTTGTTTTGTAAGCCTCACTATAGACCCTGTCAGACCTACTAAGCACTAGAAGGATGTCTAGCTCATTCTTACATGCAGCAACCTGCTGATTAGGTTTTAGTATTTTTTTTGCCGTACATTTTTGCTGAACTGAGACTATAGGAAAGCAATAATCAAAGGTAGACCCAACAATACTGACAAAAGCATCCCATTGCTCATTTACCAGTGATTCAGGGGTAAAAAACACTGAGTCCCATTTTTGACTAAAAAGCATAGACTTGAAGTTATTTTTATTTGTAATTGAAAAAATTCTTTTTTTAACTTTTTTGAGTTTTCCACTTATTTGCAAAGTAAAGGACACCTTCTGGGCAGTATGGTCAGACATATGAGTGCCTACCACCTCTGCATCAAAAACGTTTATATTAGTGTAAATATTGTCAATACAACTTTGAGAAGTCCTACTTACCCGTGTATATTCTAAAATAGAAGGAGCAAAATTAAAAGACTGCAACAATTCACTGAAATCTTTAGCATTACTGTCCTTAACATTCATTATATCTAAATTAAAATCTCCAGCAATAAAACATGTGCATTGCTCATTCAGTAGTATATTTAGAACTGACTCAAGTTTTACTAAAAAGTCATGAACAGGTTTTGTGCTTGTTCTGTATATACATATGATTATGACCTTTTTTTTATAAAATGAGAGTTCTACGGCAGAACACTCAAAACATTCTTCATCGCCAAATATGGTTATGTCACTTCTATGTACATACTCTATACCATTCCTTAAAAAAATTGCTGTGCCTCCATATCCATTTTGCCTGCAAAATGCTGATGCCAGTGAATATCCCACCAAATTATATGCGGACAATTGATCGATGGTTTTCCAATGTTCGCTCACACACATAGCAAGAACATTTTTTTCATCGTTTAGAAATTCTTGAAGAGCATCATGACTTGTTCCTATAGATTGAAGGTTTTGGTGCACTATACACACCTGGTCAGAAGCAATTTTTTCAAGTTGATTATTTAACCTATCTATTGAGGTGCTAGATTCTTCAGGTTTAAAAATTCACTAACATAAAGACCGACTGGCCAAAAATCAGGAGTTAGGACTGTGGGCACGCTCTCTTGTGTTACTCCAATTTTAAAAGAGCTAATGAACTTTTTCTTTGTGCGTAACTTTTCTATGACACTATTTTGAACCCCATTTTCTAGCATGTATGATTGCACATCCTTTGCTGTTGAATCGTCAGTGAGACCTGACAAGAAAATCCAACTATAACTAGACACACTGGGGGCAATTTTAAGATTGGAAGTTCCATTTCTTTTGCCTTGAATGGGTGCTGGTCGTTTATTTTTTAAGAAACCCCTTTTTCTTTGAGTTTCCCAACCATCCATATGTTGATTTTTACTTGACGATGATGGAGCATTTTGATTCGTTGTATTATTAATTTGAGTTTGTTTTACAAGATTTTCATGTGAAGACTTAACAGTTAGTCTTGAATCATCAGGTTTTATTGTCTCGTCGTTATTAATGTTTAACACATCATTCATTATTAGCTGAGTTTGTGTCTTCATAATTTCTAAACTAACAACTTGTTCATTTATTTTTGACTGACCTTGTATGACATTCTCATTAATTTTCGTAGAGTTTCCTTGAAGTTGTCCATGTTTGTCTGCTGAAGCCTCTTGTTGTTTTGTTAAAATCAAGGTAGATTGCTGTGGTACAACAAGACTATTGTTTTTATTACCCTTGGGCTGTTTTTTGTCCATCTGTTTATCTTTTTGTAACTGATTCATTTTTTCTTCTAGAGATACTATTTTCTCATTCAAAAGTTTTATTAAGACTTCCTTGTCTACTATTATAGTGTTTTTATCTTGTATTGTTGCTCTTAATAATTTATTTTCTTCTTTTAAAGAATATTCTTCTATTGAAGTTGAGGTTAGGTTGACATCACCTTTTTCAGCATGAAAATTTTCAGTAATATTTTCACTGCAGCACGTTTTTGCTCTCTCTGCGCAACTGGAGTGATAAACTGAATTACATTTAGCACAACACACACCAGATTTTACATTTTTGCTACAACCTTTACAAAGTTTCTTTAGGATATCTAAACCGCGAACTTTATCGGCGGCGGCCATCTTGTTTTTTCATCTTCTTAGTCCATATTTCATCCTTCTTCTTTTTACGGTGCCTATCCGTTCCAGATGTTGGTGATGAGCATGGTTATTCGGAAGAGTTCAGTTGTCGATGTATTAAACCACTTTCTCAGGTTTTCAATACCTTGCCTTGAAGAATGAGTTGCAACAAGCCATATGTCTGTTCATTCCTCATAACATGATCAAGATATTCTAGTGTGCGCTCTTTGATAGTGTTAATAATTTGGCATCATTCGCCCATTCTCCGTAGGACCTCAACATTAATACACGGTCCACCCACGAAATTAGTCAAATGCGTATGTAACACATCTCGAATGCCTCGAGTTTTCTTAAAGAAGCTCTAAAAAGTGTCCAGGCCTCTAGTCCCTATAATTACGTAGAAAATACATAGCTTCTGATGATAGAGATTTTGGTACCAAGTAGTAAATCGTGACTTCTGAAAAGAGACTTCATCATTATAAACGCTGACATCGCCTTTCCTAAGCGCTGTTTTATTTCAATAGAGTGGTCCCAATAGCTGTTTATGTTAGTACTTGCCCTTATGATGGTAATCTTTAGTTTTTTTAATAGCTAACGTGACTTTTTTATTGGTAATCGGGGGTCCTGTTTAGTGTCTTCAATGGTATTCTGCCTTTTATCTGCAAAAGTTACTTCTACATATTTCTTCCAAGTGTTTAGTTTTTCTTCCACACTTAACAGTGGTTTGACTTGGTTGTCTGCCAAATACCCTACTCTTCTCCTTGGATAAGCCTGCAACTTTTTTGTGTATATTAAAGGAATCGTGTCTGCCTTAAGACTTTCAAAAGAAACAGAACTGAATAATGAAAACTACAGTACCTTGGCCACATGATGAGAAAATACCAACTTCTGCAGAACATCATGCAGGGAAAGATTTTAGAAAAGATTAATAAGAGAGTAATATTTGTTTAGGGTCCATGCTTCATATCCATATATGAGAACGGGGACTATCAATGTTTTATACCTAATCTAATATACTCTAAGATCGTGTATGGTATACATTTTTATTTTACTCTAAGATATGTTTAATAATTGTGTAAATAATTAATTGTTTTATTTTAAAACTTTTGATTAGTTACATAATGTATTTAAAGCAAGTTAACACCAGTAATCAATATGAAAATAGTTATTTATGATATAAGTGTTAAAAGTACAATTTTAAGGCGCATGAGTGCCTTAAAAATGTACTTTTTGACACGTATATCATACAATATTTTTTCTACAAACGTTATTAATTGTATAAAATAAAATATTTTTGTTAATTGCTGAAACCGTGAAACCTATGACCCGTAAAAGGCAGAACTGGTTGTCTACACTCGAGGGGAATGTCTAAAAATTCTTAGCGAAAATATTATACCGTTACATAAACTTGTTTTTTCTACAAACATGTTAAAAATGCAATAATACAGTTTAAATTAAATTTTAAAAATACTTTTAAACCACCTTTTTCAAATTGCGCAAGTTGTACTATTAATATTAATGTTAATAAATGAAATATAAATATTTTGACGTTTCACAATTTGACAATTCACTTTCAACTGCTGTGCCTTAAAATTTTTAAAGCACTAGTGCTTTAAAGTAGCATTTTTAACGCTCCTATGGAGTGCTAAAAATTGCATTTTTAACACGTTTGTAGAAAAAAAAATATTAAAGCCTATTGACAAACAATTCATAATGTAGAAATAGCAGATTTTACACACAAAAAAACAACGGATGTAATTAAAACAAAGATCGAATATTTTAATATCTAAAGATTAATATTTTCAAAAAAAATATGGAATTGTTATGGTATCAAAACATGTTTCTGCGACATGTTAAAATTCAAAGCAATAAGCCTCACAGCCTAAAATATTATAAAACAAAAATTAAAATAGTTACGGCATTCTTTTCTATTCATGTTTCAATGAAACTTTAATGGTGCATAATATCCTGCACATTACTTAATTGGAAGAAAAAAAGTTGGTAAATCTCATGTGTTTCCTATAATAAAAATCAATCTGAAATTCCTGAAAAATTCTTATGACATCTGATTAATTCAGAAAATATACGTTCAAACCATTCGACAGTTCAATAATAAAATAGAGTTAACGAACAGTATAAAGATGCAGTACGTCCAGCATAGCAATAGACGTGAACTGCGCGCAAACCAGAGAAGAGATGAAGAATTTATTAATTTGTGGCTTAAATTACAGGGTTGTCACGGTCCGTACAAATATTGAATGAATTCTTTAAATGTACTATTTTACCTATTATGACAAGCTGCGTTGTCCATTACGATGACACTGTTGGGAGGTAGAATATTCAACAATTTTTGTCCTCTTTTTTTTGAAAAATTCATATCATCATGGTAATCATCCGATTTTTTGGGACTTCCATCTCACATAAGATCCACCAACTACAGACAAAACCTGCTTCGTTTCCTGCACCCACAATGTCTACTATTCGTTCCATCTACATTTGTCTACAATTTAAGTCTACTATTCGTTCCATCTATCCAACTATTACTGCGATTATGGCTTGGAAAATTGAAATTTTACACAAAATTTGTCAATGTCGCAAATCGCTTCTACAGTGAAACTATTCGCCTAAACAGCTAAGTGGTTGGACTGAGCGCTCTGTCATAATTTGAAATCTGTTAGTGCGCACACTATGTTCACGTCTATTCGCATTCTGGTTCACTTTATATCCTTATTTGAACACTAAACTATTTTATTCTAAAAAGCGAACGAGATTAGTATATTTTTCTGAATTAAAACATTGTACTATTTTGTGCTGAAAAGAATCAATAATCGAAAAGTTCTCGAGTGGATTTTCTGAAAGCTGAAACAAAAACTGGAAGAGAAAATACCTGAAAATTCTTGGTGTACATTACAACATGTAATTTACATTTCCTAAAATATTTTGTTTTACTGTCATTTCCTGTAAAAACCTGCAAACCTGTAAATTTTTATAACATATTTTTTAAACACTGAATGTATTTTACCAAACAGTTAACAGACTACCCAATGGAAAACGAAATAGATCACAATTTTGGGATTTAAATAAGTATACAAGAGCCAAAAGAAAAAGTAATTACAGAGTGGTGTATACAAATTGACATATTATAGTGACTGTCCAAAAACTTACATTGGCCAAACTGGCAGAAACTTTGAAAAACATCTAGCAGAACACAAAAGAGCTTTCAATAATAGAAAAAAAATGTTCTATGTACACATTTCACTTTCTAGATCCATCTAAGATGTTCCTGACTAATAAAATCGAAAGTATTGTATACTGTTGAACTAGTATTGAAGTAGAGATTTCAATCAATGTACAAATATTATACAGGGAGTTGTATTTAAAAAACCAAAGTGACTAATGATATCAGACAAATGGTAAATCTGGCAACATTGCAAACATCGAATTTGTAATCTCAATATTGCAGAATTTGTGCATCTAGGTTTTTATATAAATAAGATAATTATGCGTTTCCTGGCTTTTGGTCTAATCTGTATATAAATAAAATTAGAAAGTAACTCAATACAAGACTCAGAGATATAAATATTAACTGTTTGGTTAAATCAAAAAGTGATCTAAAAATATTGCTTTTACTTGGCTGTCACTCTAAAATCTGAAAAAAGGCTGAAAATATCTGATTCGTCGTATGATTCTGCAGAACCCTGTAAACCTGTAAAGGCTACAAAAAATAAAGGCTACAAAAGGCTGTTACCTTCCAAAGAACTCTGACTGCTGGTTGTTGCCCAGAATATTCATATTTTGATGCTAAATGCTAAATAAAGAATGGAGGAAAATGGCATTCATACTATCGCATACATTCTAGTGAATTTACTAAATTATTACTTTATCGAAACAGGTTGGGAAAGAATCTAATGTTGGTATGAACTTTTTTCATTGGGTGCAACAGAGAGAGATGTATTTAGTACATACTTAAAACGGTATAGAAGTTATGGGAAGGCTAGGCCACTAAACCAAAACCATTCCTAGGTATGTCTGTGTCAGAACAGCGTTGCCAAAGTAGAAAATTAATAAAAGAAATTAACAGAGTAGAAAAAATAATATATTTAATTTTTTGTAAACGAATATAATAAACAAACAAATTATTTAAAAGAAAAAAGTAAAAAGATATTGTTTTCACTACTTTTTAAAAAATGTAAAAACATTTCAATCCATGTCTGTCTGGTCCCAGAGACTTTGTAAACACAACTTGATGCGTCGAGTGAGAGCTTATAACTCAAGGATCGTATTAAAGATGAGATGTTTGAATTCGGAGTTCTGGTTACAGAGTTGCAACTCTGTAACCAAATTCTCTTAAATAGTACAAGCAACATATTAAACGACACGCCTTACCAATGAAACCGAAAGTATATATTTCTTCTTGTCTTGTTAAGTATCATTTATCGTTAAGTATTATCGAATAATATATCGTTTGTCCTATTTCGACGACTTTAAAACAGTACATCCAGTTGCAATTCTAAAACCAGAAGTTCGAGGTCCAATTACTCACCTTTAATATGATATGTAATTAAATGTTTTCACATTTTTTAAAAAGGAGTGAAACTATATTTTTCTGCTTAAGTTTTTTTTCTTTTAAATAATTTTTTTATTATATTCGTTTACAAAATATTACACTTATATTATTTTTTCTACTTTGGCAACGCTGTTCTGACATAGACGTACCTATGAAACAAATTGATTTGTTGGCCCGGCCTTCCTATATCTTCTATACCGTTTTAAATATGTCTCTCTTTCTCTCTCTCTCTCTGTTGCTCCTATTGAAGAAGCATACCAACGTTTGATTCTTTCCCAACCTGTATATCAGTTATCTATTTAGTATTTCAAGCATTATTATTATCTTCCAGGTAATAAAATCAATGTTACATTTCTAAAACATTACCACATTTACTGAATATAAATTAGTAAACTTGCTGCCATTCAAAACCCATTCGCACACATAATACAACCATTTACTCACCTGGTCTTCATTGAGGTAATTAGGAAGACCTCCGATAAATATTTTGTGTGGGGAATCTGGTACTACAGTGCTAATAACTCCAGCTGGAACACTTATGGAGTTTTCAGACATTCCTGGCATTGGCTGATAATCGTGAGGTCTTCTGATTTTCAAACTTTGACCTGCATCAAGAAAAAATTAATAACTTTCAATGAAAGAAAATAATATCTTATATAGGGTGATCCAAAAGTATGTAATTGAATAAAAAAAAAACAGTGGATTCTAAACTTTAAAACAAGCAATTGCACTTCGTAAGTCCTAGGTTTTCTACCAACGAAATCTTTAACACTTTTTGGCACAAACCTTAACTTGAAGTAACTTAAACAAAAAAATTCAGCACGAATTTATGCCACATAAGCGGAGTCCTCTATCAACAACATCAAAGTATGCATCAAATTATAATTCCTCATACTGAAAAGTATGAGGAATTGCTCAATACTGTGAATAAAATCAAGGACTAATTCTCTTTGTTTCAATACTCACATCAAGGTTATTCAAACATCTATGAAAATGTTGGCTTTTGTAAAAAGAACAACTTGTGACTTTAAAAATTTATCCAGTATTTTAGAGTTCTTTACTTCTCCTTGGTCAGGTCTTACCTCAGTATTGCTCTTCAGTGTGGTCCCCACACTACTTGGTCTACATTAGGAAACTTGAACAAGTTCAAAATAACTTCTTCCGTTATATTGCTTTTAATCTTCATACGTATCAAGATTACACTGTATGGCAACATCAACTGCAGGTCCCTTCTCTTGCGAAGAGGAGAAAACAAACGGACCTTTTACTACTGTTTAATATCTTAAATGGAGTATGCAGTTGTTCTCAACCTTTGAATAAGATTTGACTGTACCCCCTTGCTCCATTAGACCAGTGCAAACATTTCACGTACCCTTTCACAGACTTAATTATTCAATTTTTTCATTATACCTAGAGTCTTGAATTTAGCTCACTCCCTTTACGATTTACAACTGTTTGACAACTCCAACAGTTCTTTTAAAGGTAATTTACAAGTTTAATATTTGAGTGAAACATCTGTAATTTGTTTTCATGATATTTTTGTAATTGTTTTCACCTCTATAGTATTTATTTATGTAATAGTACATATTTATAATCTATTGAAAAATGTAATTTTCTTTATTTTTACAGAATTGGGCTTGCTCGTAAAATAAATAAATAAAGAATCTACTGTTTCTTTAATAACTTCACCTTTACTTAAAAATTACTTAAACATTTTAAAGTAAATATTACCTTTAAAGTTTATACCATCGAATGCCATAGCTTGTGTTGTCTCATCAATAGATCTGAATTCCAAAAATGCAAAGTTTTTGTCGAGATTTATTTGACACGCCAGAACTGGGTTACCAGCGGCTTGGGCTAAACCACTCAAGTGCATTTGTTGGTTGAAGTATTCCATCATTTCTTCTTCAGTCACCCCAAATGGAATATTACCAACATACAGACGTCTAGCCTGCCTTGTTATGGTTGATCCTACTACAGGTACAGCTGCCTAAAATAAAAAGAACTCAAAAATCAAAGACTACATTTTTTTCAAAAAATTTTACAATATTAACCTACTAACAAGTCCAGTCACCAGAAATTTGATTTCCAAAAAACAAGACAAACAAGCTGAATTTTGCTGAGTATGTCAGCATTATTGTTTAAAATTGTCTCAGCTACATTCCTAGTCCGACAAATTTTTTTCTATTGCATACAGATTCTTCATAATTTGATTTTTTCTATCTTTTCCTCCCTATTAGGGTGGTTTTAGAAGAAACCAATAGCAGGAGTGAAGATTAACATTCTCAGCAAAATTCAGCTTGTTGGTATTATTTTTAGAGGTGTCATTCTTGCTTGGCGACTGAACTATTATACAATAATTGTATAATACAGTCGAACCCGCTTATTGGAATAGGCTTCGTGCCAAGCAAAAATATTCCTATAACCGGGATATTCTAATACCCGATCATTGATGGCTGGTAGAAATAAGTATACCTGCCTACATAGACCTACATCTCTGGAATAGACCTACATAATAATAGTACATACTATGTATGTACCTACATTTACATTATATTTATATGATTTTAGGTCCTTTTATGTCAATGATACAGTAGTGTAACTTATTTTATTAAAAAACCAAATTACATTTTCTGTGCATAAATCCATTAATAAGCATGAAATGTGTGCAATATGTAAACATGTATATATTATCTTATTTAAAATGCATATGCCAAAATTACTTCTCCTTTAAGTTATACAAATTAGAAAAAATTACATTGAATTGGCCCTCCAGAAATCTTCTTATAATATTACAAACAGTTAGGACTTGCCAAATTGGATGGAATATCCACAAAATCGAAAAAATCTTCATCTTTTGCCTCATCTTTCACTTTAATATTGAGTTGGGTGGTTTCATTGTTTTGTTCTAAATCTTCAGTATCTTCGAAAACTGATAAATTATCGTCAAAAGAAACAACTGTTAAAAATATTCGTCCTTTATTTTGTCAAATTCTGTTTTGATGAATTGGCAGGCAAAAAACGGATTATTAAAATATTCAAACTCATGTTGGGTTTATGGACAGGGCGGTTATCAATAAAAGAGAACATTTCTATTCTTGTCTGCCATTGTATTGTCGAAGTCAATAAACCATTAACCAATTATAAACGAGAATAACTTGGAAATGTTTGGTGTCTCCTTGGATGCTTTTAAGAATCGGATTAAAAGAGCTTGACAGGTACTTTTTGTTTATTTGAACTGATTTGTGTAATAGATATAATATGTGTAATGGATAACTATTAATATTTCGTTTTTGTTTAATATGTAATTAAGATTTATTTTACTCTAGTTTAGTAGATATTACAGATATTGATTTTATACTGTATGTGTTGTAATGGGGGTAATCCCGTATATAAATAAATAAATAAATAAAATTTATAATTGCAACGAGGTGGGTTGCAATAGAAATTTTTACAAGTTTTGTGAGACAAGTAAAAGTAGGTATTTTATGGCCTGTTGTATTTCGTAAAAGGGTCCAACTGGTGTGTAATAAAGTATTTATTATCTGAAAAATATAATAAACCAGACATAATTTTAATTTTTTTGGAAAATATGAATAAAAAGTTGTTCGCCCACTTGAATAATATTCGATTAAGCGATATTAATTCATTAAAACGTTTTCCTATAAGCGGATAAATTTATTAAGGAGTAAATAGAAACGTTTCGGGACCTCACATTTCTATTCCTTAAACCAGGA
The DNA here is from genome assembly GCF_917563875.1 of Diabrotica virgifera virgifera. NCBI lineage: Eukaryota > Metazoa > Arthropoda > Insecta > Coleoptera > Chrysomelidae > Diabrotica > Diabrotica virgifera. The sequence continues at coordinate 3,414,101 of NC_065449.1, read as the reverse complement.
TATTCCTATAACTGGTACTCTAATAAGCGGGTTCGACTGTAATAGTAATATGCTAAATCACATAATAATAATAATAATTTACCTGAGGAGTATCAGCAACTATATTGGCTGGAATCTGACCTGCTGCCTGCATAGCTTTGTACTGAAGAGGTGTAATGTGCTCAAAACCTGGAGGAGGCACATCCCAATATAGAGATGGTTTACGTCTTCTGGAATAACCAGAAGAATGTTTATTATTTCTTGGAGATGGAGAACGAGACCTCCTTCTTCCACGGCTTCTTGATCTGGATCTACGCCTATGCTCTCTAGAACGTGATCTTTTCCTTCTATCCTTTTCATTTCTTTCCCTGCTACGATCTCTCTCTTTAGAATCTAAATAAAAAATAAAAGGTATATGGACTAGGAAAGATGGTTATGAAACTAGGGCACTGAATTAAAAGCAAATACAGCTACTAAACTTTCCTGTGGTTTTTCGGCTACATATTTTCAAGTTTATAGTTGATAGTAGTTAGAAAACATCTTTAAGTGCCTTAGTGCATACTGTTGTCAATGTTTGGGCGAGTGAAATTGCCTATGAGAATGTGGAGTTTAATAGTCATGTTACAACGCAAGAAAAATAGGAAAAATGAGTTTGGATTAGAGATTGGATAAGGCGTAGAAAAACTCAAGGTGGGTCAAAACCAACGAAATGTCAATACGGATGGAATGGGCAAGAAGTGAATTTAATGCGGTCAAGATGAGAGTATAGTCAGGAAGGATAGAAGATAATCGCTATCTTAAGTAAATAAAAAAATTGATAGCGATAGTCAGGGTTGCCAGCTTGGGGTATTTTCCCATAATTTTGGAGTCATTTTAAAGCGTCTAGAGGAATTTTTCTAAGCAGAAATCATTGGTAGGGACAATTATGAGAGATTTTAAGGGGTCATGGTAAATTAAATTTGCGTATATACATAGAACTGTATATTACACTCTCATATAATCGAAGACGATAGGACCTATGAATTATTTCCAGGGCCTTCTGTTGATTAGTAGTATAATTTTGGTTTACTTTTCTCTACATTTGACTACTAATTTATTAAAATGCGACAAAAATTTAAATTCAAGGGGTTTGAGCTTTAATTTGAGGGAATTTTGGTTTCTAAGTAGGGGATTTATAAAATCACATCTGGGCAACTCTGGTGGTAGTTGTAGAAAAATTTTCCTGGCATGCTCTGTCTCTCTCTAGGACCTCTCACTTGTATGTTGGCCACAATCTCGCTTCACTGTTTGAATGGGACGGGGCCATTCCATCCGTATTGACAGTTTGTTGGTCAAAACGGCTGTTAAAGGAGATAGCAGTTGAATATCTCCATTCTTATATAAATTTTAGGAGATTATCTTACCAAAAGTTTCAAGAACTAGTTGAACATGAGCTTACAAAGTCTGAAGCATGGATGAGAAGCCCTATTTCGCCTCAAAAATAAGAGTAGAAGTAACATTACAATATCTTGCCACTGGTGATAGTTTACCTACCTTGCAGAATTTCTACAGACTCCCAAAAAACACACAAATAGTGGATAAGCAGCAAGCAAACTAGCCGGTTTATCAACTTCTAGCAAGCGCTTGCCGACAAATACAAGTACATGTACTTGTTGGGCATTTTTTAGTAGCAAGTGCACTTTAGTGTTGTTTACACATGGCAAGTTTATGGCCACAAGTACTTTTAGCCAGTAAACTTGCTAAGTGTAAATAAAGCTTATAATATTGTTCTAAAGCTATTTCTTGAATGAAGCTTTTAAACTGAATTCTCAGAACCATAAAAAGATAGGAATTATAATAGTACCTACTTTGTACCTGATTGGTCTATAAAACATGGATAAATACTATTTTTCCAGTGTTATACTTTATGTGACGTTATACATACCTTTTTCTTCTCCCATTTTTCCGGTACTAAACTTGCTTTTTACTAGATTAAAGACTTTTTACACCAAAAAATCACAATAATTAATTATTTTGGCGATATATAAATTATATTTTGACAGATTGGCTTTTTTCACAAAATGGATGCTTTTCAGTTTCAGAACAAAATCCCCTAAAGCGAGGTAAGTATTGCCAACTTTTACGGAAGATTTTTTCTCAAGTTTACGAAAAATTCCTTCCCCTATATTTCAAAACATTATTAAAGAAAAATTAACTTACATAACAAAGCATAAAGAGTATGGCCTAAAAACATAAATCATTTAACAAATACTTTAAAAATACGTCAAAGTAATATTAATATTATTTATTTATTTTTTTAATTACACATTTTTTTGTTATGCAACTTTCAATGCTCATCTTGAACTACATCTGCAATGAACACTGTGTTGCATACTTGGTAGGGTAGAGAACATAGAGTTATATATTAGCATAGAGAGAGTGTCTTTCAGAGCGAAGTGACGGCACCATCTTTTTTATTTGGATTAATGCAGTTTCACTCTTACGCACAGTAAAGCTGCTACAGTTGTCCTCCTCTTCCGTGCCTATATTCACACTGAATGTCATCATAGATTTTCGATACAATGTGTTAGAAAGAGATGCAGCAAACCAGTCCATGAGATCTTGTCGTCAGGAAGCGCGGAAGGTAGGCTCCCTCTATGTTAATATATACCTCTATGGTAGAGAACTGTCAAGCACATAACTATGGAGACCTGTGTAGGTCTCCATCAGGGCTACCAGGTCTACTGATTTTTCAGTAGACCTACTGATTTGAACTTTAATCTACTGACCTACTGAAAACTGTATAAAACCTACTGATTTGAACTCAAATTTACCGATCTACTGAAACTTCTATTGAAAACCCTAAAAAATTCAAAATTCAACGTCCAACAACGTGTTAATCTTCTTTCGTTTCACTTTAACCTAAATTTCTATAAATAGTCGGTAGTCGGTACCTATTATGGGATGTTTAGAATTTTCATGGTACTTTAATAAGGATGTCAAGTGGCTACAAAGAAAACATAGGGACTCTTGGGTTGAGAGATAATTGCTTTGTTTTCAATAGACATACTATGTGCCATGTGTTTCCACTGATACAACCAAACCATCGGGTATTGTAATTTTGTGTTTGATATTTTTACTTTAGTCTGGAAGTATACGTTGTATAAGACACATCTTAATTTCTCTGTTTGTATATTGTTATAATACGGTTCGGTTATAAAATAAATAAATAGTTTCGTTTACGTTTATTTTTACCTTTTATTATCTGCTATTTCTAATACGAATAACTAGTTATCGTGAAGTTTATCCGGCAGATTACATGTAAATCTGTCAAATAAACCTCCCGATAACTATAGTTTATTTTTTAACTAAGAGGCAGGGTTGTTAACAACGCAACTGAATATTTCCGTAGAGGGCGCTTCAAAAATCCGTAGAAATCCGTAGTGCAAAAATCTGACAGAAAATGACACTTGGCAGACCAAAAAAAGAAGAAGAATGACACTTGACAAACAAAAAAGAAGAAGAATGACACTTGACAGACCAAAGAAGAAGAAGAATGACACTTGACAGACCAAAAAGAAGAATGACACTTGATAGGCCAAAAAAGAAGAAGAATGGCACTTGACAGACCAAAAAAAGAAGAAGAATGACACTTGACAGACCAAAAAGAAGAAGAATGACACTTGATAGGCCAAATAAGAGGAAGAATGGCACTTGACAGACCAAAAAAGAAGAAGAATGACACTTGACAGACCAAAAAAGAAGAATAATGACACTTGACAGACCAAAAAGAAGAAGAATGACACTTGATAGGCCAAAAAAGAAGAAGAATGGCACTTGACAGACAAAAAAAGAAGAAGAATGACACTTGACAGACCAAAAAGAAGAAGAATGACACTTGATAGGCCAAATAAGAGGAAGAATGGCACTTGACAGACCAAAAAAGAAGAAGAATGGTACTTGATAGACCAAAAAAGAAGAAGAATGACACCTTAAGAGTAAAAAAATCCTCATTTTAGCTTCTTGATGGCTGAAGCTGAAAAATCCGTAGAAATGTGGTCGATATCTGAAAATCCGAAATAATTTCGAAAATCCGTAGATCTACGGAAAAATCCGTAGAGTTAACAACCCTGCTAAGAGGAGTAAACTAAAAAGACAGATTCACACCCAAGAAAGTCACTAGAAAAATAACCAAATACATCTTCTTTTTTGGTTGATCATGTCGGCCTTCAACGGTAATCCATAAATATTATATTATATTAATACCATAGAGGTATATATTAACATAGAGGGAGCCTACCTTCCGCGCTTCCTGACGACAAGATCTCATGGACTGGTTTGCTGCATCTCTTTCTAACACATTGTATCGAAAATCTATGATGACATTCAGTGTGAATATAGGCACGGAAGAGGAGGACAACTGTAGCAGCTTTACTGTGCGTAAGAGTGAAACTGCATTAATCCAAATAAAAAAGATGGTGCCGTCACTTCGCTCTGAAAGACACTCTCTCTATGCTAATATATAACTCTATGATTAATACGTTGCTAAAGAGTTCTAAAAACAACTGCCTTGGATAAGATTTATGAGTGTATCTGATGAATAGAGAGAGGTACAGTTAGGGTCAGTGAATAGTTTACAGGCTGGCCGATTTTTTTTAATTTTTACCTCGTTTAAAATGCACCTTTTGCGTCAAAGTGGCGTTGCCAGTGGTGTACCTAGTATAGGTTGGTTAAAATTAAAAAATCAAAATAATAAAAATATATTTTACAAAATTTAACAAACTGGAAAATATAGAAAGAAGATTTTTAGAAATAAAATTTATTATGGTCTTAATATGATTTATTTTATTATTTTATTTTTCAACACATCTCTGAAGAGTTCTAAAACAACTGTTTTTATATAAAAGTAAACTAAAAATCTAAAAATTAAAGGAATAATGCAGAAAACATAAAAAATCGTCGATATACTTAATTAACCTATAAAATGACAGAAGTGCCAAAATTTCATAAATGTCGTAAGTGTGAAAATTTAATAACAGTGGAGTAAACTGGCCTGCGGTTTGGACCAATTAGAAACAAGTATTACGGGGTAAATTTGAATCACTCCTCTTGCTTAAAAAATAAACAATAGCTTATTTGAAAGGTTATTCAATTATCTATTCAGTAATATAAACATCTTCTTCTTCCTTCTTGGATGTAGGCTTTAAAGCCTGTTTCTTCTTCAATATTAGCCTCCTAAATTGTTTAAAATATCGCACCATCTTTTTCTTGGTCTACCAATACTTCTTCGTTCATTTGGTGACTTATCTCGTGATATTCGTACTATCCTATCCTCTGCCATTCTACTAATGAATATAAACATTAATACCTACAATTATTTATACAGGGAGTCCAAAAAAATAAATAAATTTATTGACACAAATTAAAAGAAGAATACGAATACGAAGCAAGTTTTCAATCCTAATAGCAAATAATTAATATTGAAAAACATCAAAAATCACTAAAAGATTTTTAAATTGAAAACTTACTAAAAATGGTACACATTTTTATTATTTTAAAAGAAGAATGTATGAAATTTAATTCAAAATACATTTTACTGCTTTGAGAAAAGAGAAAAAAATGTTTATTTGATAAATAAACATTACTTTTCGCTTAAATTAAATGTTCAAACTTTTAAGAGGTAGGTGGGTGGAAGCTTTAACATTGAATTTAAGCGAAAAACAATATTTATTTAGCAAATAAATATTTTTTGATGTTTTCTGGCAACAGTAAAATGATGTATTTTGAATTAAGTAAATTACATACCTCTACATTCTCCTTTTTATGTCAATTAATTTAATTCAATAATTTTTTTGTACCCTTTATACAAAATTATTTTAATGTTTGAAGCAATATAATGTTTATTACACTGAATAGAGAATTGAACAACCTTTTAAATAAGCGAGCACACGATCCTATTCTTATTTAAAAAAATCATCGCTATATACGCCAAAAAAGCATAATCTAAAAATTAAAAATGACCCATTTCGGGATTTTTCTCCAAAGTCACCCATTCACAAAAAAATTATTTTATTTCAACTTTTACGCGCTCACTATATATTATATAAAAGACCAAATAAATAAATAGTACCTATCTATGTAAATTTCTATGAAGGCTTTAAAAATATGAGATTACTTGGTTACTTGGCCGCGTCCGTAATATAGAGGTGACCATAGATACCAGTTCATAAATATAAGGGAATCTACATAATATAATTAGTTTGGAGAATTTTAAACTGGCCGTTATTTAAAAACTGGCCGTTGGTAGATATGGCCGATTTTAACAGGTGGCCGTTAACACAGGTTTTATAGTATTATAAATGGCTTAAAAAATCTACTGATGCCTACTGATTTTTTGAAAGCAAAACTACTGACGACATCAAAACTGACCTGGCAACCCTGGTCTCCATAGGTACGGATAGATGTTACAACCCATTCCGCTGTGTTGCCAAATTTTTAAGCAGTATCGAAACGCGGCAGATTTAAAAACATGTCAAAATATGTTGTTTTACTTTACAGGTTCTTAAAGTGAATCAAATCTATTTTTTCTAATTTGATAGTTGCTTGTATAATATAATATATTTCAGTTAGTTATCCAGTAGATAAGCTTTAAAAGTAAGTTTGGATTCCGAACACACCTGATTTTTGTGTTTATTTTTATAATTTCAGCTCCTAACCTAACATAATTAGATTCAAAGATGATTTTATCTTATCGTTTTTATTTCCATTTTGGAAGAGGGCATGAAGAAAATGTAAGTAAATCAAAGAATTACAACTTAAAAAATAAGTATACAAAGTCATAAGGTTTAGAAATACATTTCCATATTTTAATCAGAGAACAATATTGTCTTAGAAAGAAAACATTGATTATGCTGAAAAATTTACTGGAGAGCTTGAACAAGAGGAAAAATCCATTTTAAGTTAGTGGAAAACTGTTGATTTGTATGTAAAATAAAAGACAAAGACACGTTTAAATAAAGACAATCTAGCTAATGAAACAGATGCAGTGGTAATTTTGTTTACATAATAATTATGTGTAGTAAAAATTTGTTAATGTGGGGAAAACTTTTATTTAAATTCAATACTATATTTCTGTAGTGGTATTGCAAAACTTGATGTTGTGGCTGATTTTAGCCAGAATGAGATTATTTGCTTGATATGCTATTTAGTAACATTTCTTCAAGTTGGTAGAGTTTGGTATGTGTATGATGAAGGTAAAACCCCCTTTGTCCCACATATCTTTTGTATAAAAGATATGTCCCCTCCCCTTTTAACTTACAGTAGAACCCCGATTATCCGATTTTCTATTACATACCCAAGTTGCATTTTTGAGGTTTTATCAAAATAGCGTCATCGTAAATCACTTGACAGAAACTCTATATGACGAAAGAGAGACTCATAATGAAATATTAATTTTTTTCTGTTATCTTTTTATGGTAGGTACATATGTATGTGTATGTACATATGTATTATACATAAGAAATACATGTTCGGACTATCCCTGCTTTTCAATACACCTTCGGTCCCGAGGAGGACAGATAATCGGGGTTCTACTGTATTAGGTAGTGCAGAACTTGATATATTACTTGATTTCTTATGTTGATTACTTTTCGTTTTTGAGTTGGCAAAACATGATTCAAAGTTTCCAAATTCTCTCCTGAAAAATTAGGCTAGATGGACATATCAATCATTGTCAAAACTCTCCAGATTTATAATCCATCCAACTGATATATTGAATAGTAAACTAGGGCTAAAAACCAACTATGTATATCAAAACACAATATTTTTAAAGATTGGATAATGTACATGGTAAATTGAAGAATCCCAATAACAGGAATAAAACCTAATTTTAATATTTGGATGCCTCAGAAGTCAAACGGTGTAAGTCACATTCTCCCTAAAAATGACTTATGGGATATAACACTTATTATTATATATAGAAATATTATTATTTCCTTGTTGTATTTATGAATATGTTACTTACCCATGTTATGATAAATAAAGACAGTTTACAGTCGGAAAAATTAAAGAATACCCATGAACGATCACATCAATCACATATTCAGATTACTAATAATCTATCTCTCTCGTTTGTTATTTATGGGAAAAAACAGCAAATACAAAATATGTGATTGACTGATTGATGTGATCGTTCATGGGCTCTGAGCTTCGCTGGTGGCGCTCCTAGCGGATTACTAATTCAACTTTCACCGGTAATTTTTAAATTTATTATTTAATTGTTATCGCTTAATATTTACAATGCAAAAAATTAAATAAATTGTACTCGATTTTTTTAAGATTTTGCTAATCATTTTGACGTTCTATTGATAAAATATGAATTTCTTACTTCGGATACTTACACAATTATCGTGTAGATGGCGCTAAGATTACCGTTTATTTCAATCAACGATATTACGGAACATTAAAAAAACATAAATTCAGTATTTAAAACGTAAGTATATTTAAGGTAAAAATATATACCTACCACAGCTTTGACCAACTAATATTTTTTATAATTAATGTTTTTACTTTTAATTTTAAATTAATCACTTTGACATTTATGCCAAATTTCCGGTAAACGTTTACAGACTTGCCACTACTGGCGGTCGTGAATTTGTAAATATCCCCTCTACGTACGAGCTCACAGCGTATAGGGCTTTTCATTCACAGTCATTTATTTCGAGCTTCTATCATGTGTCATCAAATATTAATATATCTACAACATACGTTATTGGTATATACAATAACACAAACCAAAGACGTATGATGTAGATATAATAATATTATGTGACACATGACAGAAGCTCGAAACAAATGACAATCGATGAAAAGCCCTATTCTTTCATTCTTCCGACTGTATTTGTCAGCAACTATTGTCAGAAACATCTTAGTATCTCATTTTAAGCACTTATTGACTTACACTGATTGGCTTCTGAGGCATTGATTTGTTAATAGATACCTTTCACTTTTCTAAATAAAAAAATTAGTTACAGATATGACAAACATCTAGCTAGAAGATGGAATCCTGCGTTCTTAAAATAAAAAAAGCTAGTTCCAGAAGTAAGCTACCAATAATAAACTAGAGAATGTATTACAAGAAAGAACAACGCTAATACTCAACATAGCTCAATTGCTTCAGATAGAAAAAGAGGAGGAAAGGGTACAACACAAGCGTGCCAGAGAAAATGAAAGGGCAGAAGAGAGACACAAAATTCATTGATTTATTAAATTTACAAATTAAATTATACAAAGGACAATTAAATAAAAAATTAAAAAATGATACATGTATATTAATGATCCTTCTTTTTCACCATAAAGCTTGTTACTGACCAGGAGGTATACTATATATACTATAATAGATATACATATATTATATCTCATATCGCTCACTCTAGTAATGAGTGAGCCTGCATAAACGGAACCATAATATACATTATAGTTCCGTGTATGCAGCCTCACTCATTACTGTAGTGAGTGATATGAGATATATTATAGCTCTACTTGTATGACAAGCTTAACACAAAAAAAATTTATAATGTTATCTAACATCTTAACTTCAGTAAATTCAATAATTTAGCTTATTCCTGGTATATACTTAGCAAAAAATAATTTTTGAATTAAATTAATTGACACAAAAAGAAGAATGTGAATTTATGTAATTTATTTAAGCCAAAATACATTGTACGGCTGTCAGTAAATAGAAAAAAATGTTTATTTCACAAATAAACATTTCTTTTCGCTTAAATTAAATCACAAACAGCCTCCCACATACCTCTTGGCAGTTTGAACATTTAATTTAAGCGAAAAGCAATGTTTATTTGCCAAATAAACATGTATTTTGAGTTAAATAAATTGCATACATTCTTCTTTTTTCGTCAATTAATTTAATACAAAAATGATTATTTTGGCCACCCTGTATAAATAATGATATTCATGTTTATATTACTGTATAGAGAATTGAACACCCTTTCAAATGAAGTGCCACATGACCCCTATTCCCATTTAAAAAAATCATCGATTCCGTCACCACGCTCAGATGGATGACGTCACTAGTATGAAATATATGGCAAAAAATTATAATTTAAAAATCAAAATCGACCTATTTCGGGATTTTTCTCTAAAGTCATCCATTTTAGAGAAAATGAATTTATTCCATAATTTAGATCCTCTTCTGTATGTGTACTTATATTTTATACCTCTATTTCTAATGTAATTAATTATCGAGTTTGAAAAAATACATTTTATTCACTTTTAGGAAGAAGATATTAAAAAAGGCAAGTGTTAGGATGTAGTAATTCAATGGATTATTCAATAAATATGAAAATATGGACATTATAGACAAAATATTGAATAATTTTAGAACGTGTAATGACATGTTTTTAAATCTGCCGCGTTTAGGATTCCGATCCTGATTAAACATTTGGCAACATCGCGGAATGGGTTGTAAGATCTATCCCTCCATCAGTGATGTGGGTGGGAGTGATCCCTCCCACATCACTGGTCTCCATACACATAACACAACATGACACAACATCAACACATAACCATAACCTTATAAATTTCAAAATTTCAGATATACATATTTCGTGTTATTTGTTATTTAGTTTTTATTATGGTATTTAAATGTTGCGTTAATGGTTGTAATAATTACAATAAGGATGCTCAAATGCATATTTTTCCAAAAGATAGGGCGGTAAGTAGATAATGCTGATATAAGGTTTTATTTATTTTTTAATAATTGCCTTAAGATGTCCTACTTTCCTTTTATGTTACCTATGATGTGTATTAGAATTGTTGCCGATATAGAATTAGATAAAAGTTTTGTAGGAAGTAAAATTATCGCCAATAATGTGGCAATTCTTCAATGTTTTTATTTATGCGAATTTAATGTTATACTAAATTTTCAATCAAGATGCAATAGAAATAAACAAACCAAGACACGTTAAATGCTACTAGGAGCACTCCCGAATCATAATTTACAATGTATATACATTGTAAATCCCAAATCATGATTTCTAAAGTTTATACATTGTAAATTATGATTCGGGAGTGCTGCTAGTAGCATTTGATGTGTCTTGGTTTGTTTATTTCTGTTGCATCTTGATTATAAATTTAGTATAGGTACTTGAACTTCTCCTACAACACTTTTGTTTATTTGTCCTTTTATAAAGCACCTCTAGAAACATATTGTGTAATGTTATTTCACAAAAAATATGAAAAACAAAATATTTATTTTTTAGCTTTATGATATTTGGATTAATAAAATTGACAGAGAAGACTTGAAGGTGAAGCCTATGGACAGGGTCCGAAAGTCATACCGCATTTGCACAATTCATTTTGGATCAAAAGCCCGCTATGTTGGATTGAGAAATAAGTCCACCTTGAAATGTGATGCTATTCCATCTTTGTTTCCCAATACTGTTCACAGGAGGGAAGGTGAGTTTTATTAGTTATGTGGTAAATTACACTCAGATGCAAAAAATCTATCCACTTAAAAATTTGGTCATTTTTGATGTCTCGAATTTCCTAAACCTGTTGTCTGATTTAAGTGATTTTTTTACCATGTTATAGCCTTATTGGCTCTGAGCTTCGCTGGTGTCGCTCCTAGCGGTCACTAATTCAACTTTTACCGGTAATTTTTAAATTTATTATTTAATTGTTTTCGTTTAATATTTACAACGCAAAAAAGTAATTAAATTGTAATCGATTTTTTAAAGATTTTTCTAATCATTTTGACGTTCTATTGATAAAATATAAATTTCTTACTTCGGATACTTTGACAATAATCGTGTAAATGGCGCTAAGATTATAATAGATTATTTATAATTAGATATTACGGAACATTAAAAAAACTTAAATTCAGTATTTAAAACGTAAGTATATTTAAGGTAAAAATATATACCACAGCTTTGACCAACTAATATTGTTTATAATTAATGTTTTTAATTTTAATTTTAAATTAATCACTTTGACATTTATGTCAAATTTCCAGTAAACGTTTACAAATTTGTCACTAATGGCGTTCGCGAATTTGTAAATATCCCCTCTACGTACGAGCTCACAGCGTATAGGGCCTTTATCGATTGTCATTTGTTTCGAGCTCCTGTCATGTGTCACACAATATTAATATATCTACGTCATATGTCTTTGGTTTGTATCATTGGTTATATGAATAATGTATTTTAGCTATTTATAATGGGAAATAACATTAATAAAAATCATTTTTTAATAATATTGTGGCTTATTTCCCATAATAAATAGTTAAAAGTGTAAAAATGCCACAAGAAAATAGCTTCAGAACAACATGAATAATGTATGACGTAGATATATTAATATTATGTGACACATGACAGAAGCTCGAAACAAATGACTGAATGAAAAGCCCTATTCATTAATAATATGGCTGTAATAATATTGTTGCTAAATAGATAAATTTTCATTGTATACCGGGTGTACTAATCAAACTGTGTTTTTTTCTTAAAGTTCGCATCACCCTGGGAACTATTCTAGCATTTATAAAATGCTAAAATTAAAACCTAACTAGCCTCAGGTTTTATTCATTCGCTTATGTTATATAATACAAAAGTTAGGTACTTTAACAGCTAGCCATGTTCTTCACCAGTACAGAGTGTTTCTAAATAAGCGTGACAAACTTTAAGGGTTAATTCTGTATGAAAAAATCATGACTGTTTGCTTTATAAACATAATGTCCGCAAATGCTTCGTTTTTGAGATACAGGGTGTTGAATTTTTTTCACAAACTGTCGATTTATTTATTGCCCTAAAACCGGTTGAGATATACAAATGATATTTGGTGGGTTTTAAGACGTAGTTATTGTACATTTTTTGACATACAACTAAGAATTTTATATTCACCATTGGCGTACATACGGGTAATATGACCCTGTATGCAGGCCAATGTTGAATATAAAATTCTTATGTCCAGTTGCACCAACAAATAAATGATTGATTTTTTATTTAGATTGCCCGTTTATTTTAAAATATAATAATTGTCAAAAAACTGTCAATCAAAAACCGAAATTTTAACGATGCTCCCGAAAAATATTAAATTGATACCGTCAAATATAAAAATAGAACACTTTCTTTTCTTTCGAAAAAGGTTAAAAATTTGATATTTTTTGGGAGAATCGTTAAAAATTGTGTGTTATTAATTTGAGAGTCTTTTGACAATTATATTTTAAAATAAACTGGCAATCCAAATCAATCCTTTATTTTTGTTGGTGCAACTGGATATTAATGTTTATAAAAACATAAAGTAGAAAAAAGTGACTTGCTGTTGCGTTTAGTAAATTTCAATTTCCGACTTATTTCCTATACTTTCAATAATGGCACACGAGTAAAGATTCCCGGACTCAACTAAAAGGTGTTGCTTTCCTAAGGTCGCTAGGTGGCGTTATGGCGCATTGTCCCGAAACAACCTACACCTATTCGCAAAATTAAATTCCAACAGAGGGCGCTCAAAATTTCAAAGATGGACGACAACGCTAGGAAAACAATTCATTTTGTCATTTGAATTCACAGTTCTAAAACATTTAATTAAAATCATTTACAGGAGTGTTTTGCCAAATTAACCACTAAGTTTTGCAACTAAGACATCTTATAAGTTAAAGACGACTCAAAATTATGTTTAATCTGTATGCATTCATTAAAATTTGATGCTAACTACTGATTTGTTTTTACCTTTTTTTCATAAAAAAATCTGGCCCCCGATAATCACACAGTGTTCTAAAAATTATTAATCTATCTTAGGATTTCTAATTTTGTTTTTAATTTAATTAATAGGTGCACTACAGTTTATTTTACACCGACAGATAACAATTTTTAATTAAATAAAAACTGGAAACTTGGAAACTAAGTAGGTGAATTTATTTTATAATAATTGTGTTCTGGAAATTACGAAGTGGTCGGGATATTTTTCATAACAATGTACATTATATGTACAGAATATATACTACATTTTATTCATTTATTTAAGTTTGCAGTTGCTTAAACATTAAAAAATACTACGTTTACTACAAACGTTAAATTAACAAAATGTGTGACTTGGCATTGGTTAATTTAGGTCATTACGTAGAGTATAATAGGAATGAATACTGAGGAACACTGCAATAGTTTTTTTAAGTCGAAATTATTGTTAATTACAACATAAATTGACCGCAAATATGTACACAAGTTAATGGCAAAGTCAGTGTTTTCCTTGAGTTGATGCTTTTCAATTTCGCCACCAGGCGTCGCCCACTTTGCGGCGATTATACTTCGTATAATAAACATGGCAATAATGAAAAGTCACATTCTAATGTTTTGACAGTTCACATACGTCAAAAATTGTGACCTACGTAAGATCGCTTTTGTAGTAAAAACTTAGAATATAAAAAAACAGGAAGGAGTCTTTCATATATCAACAACACCTTAAATTTCTAGCGGAACCGGCCATCTTGAACGTCTGTGGATGACTCATAAGTTTTTGTCAACGAGGTAGAAGGTGTTTGTGTATTGGATCAGCTGTGTGCATAGGCGTACCATCTGGTAAAGCTCCTGTATATGCAATCAATTAACTGAAGTTATTAGTATAATAAAATGTTATTTAACTGACGTTTCAACAAAATATTATATTAATACGTATTTTCTCTTGATCTGTAGCTGTTTGTTTAACATCAAAGATGTAATAAAATCGTTAAGAATTTCTTTTCTTCCCTCTTTCAAAGGTACGTCACTGGAGATAGAAAGCAAATCTGACAGCTGATCGCCAGTTGTAACCTCCTTCCTGGCTCGTAGTCATTTCGCATTGTACTCCTTCCTGATTTATTTTATATTCTAAGAGTAAAAATACTATATATACAAAAGCGATATTACGTATGTCAAAATTTTTGACGTAAGAGAACTGTCAAAACATTAGAATGTGACTTTTCATTATTGCCATGTTTATAATAACGCTGTGTCTAGGTACACGCTAACGTGTACGCAAATAAAAAAGTTAGGTACACGCTTAAACGTCATCAACTCAGTGACGTCATTATTTAGCGTGTACTATGACTGGGTTTTTTGGTACACGCTAATTTGAGCCGCGTTATTAAGTATCTGTAAGTATCGCTAGTGTCAGAGTGTGGTTAGAATTTGTCTAATCGCGTTATGTTTAAACTTTAATATTGATTTGTAAAGAGTTTTCTTATTTTTTACTTGTTTAGTGTTTTTTTTTTTGATTAACTATAGAGTGTGGACAATTATTTAGTTCTTTTAATGAGTTTAACAACATTCTAAAACAGTATGAAAAAGATAAGAGACAAAAATTCGTGATTAAGGGTAGCAGAAGTAATAAGATAAAATATATACGGGGTGATTGATTAGTGTGATTGATACAGGGCGTTCGATAATATGGTGGCAGACCAAACTTATGTTTCTTAAATGGAACACCCTATATTTTATTTTATATTCGAAATCTTCTTAACTTCCATATCACAAAAATATAAAGGTTTATTATGTTATACAGGGTATTTACAAAGTTATAACCAATTTTCTATGAAAATCGGGACAAGTTCAACTCCCTGTATAAATAAAAATAAACACCACAGCAAAAATAAACACCAATATAAACTGGTATAATTAACTTACGTATAAAAATGATTTTAGCAGTATTCTGTATATATCATGTTAACTAATATTTATTTTGCTAACCTAAATAAAATATATATACTTTTATAATATACATATTGTTTTGTTACAATAATTAAGTTTAAAACATCTGAATAGTTTTGCTTCCCTTCCCCTTCCTTAATAAAAATATTTTCTATCAAACAAACAACAAACACTAAAAATATCAAAATAGCGTGTACCAAAATATAAAGTCACTGCGCACGCTAAATAATGACGTCACTGGCTTGATGAAGTTTAATTCGCGTGTACCTAACTTTTTTATTTGCGTACACGTTAGCGTGTACCTAGACACAGCGTTATAATAAACATGGCCTAGTAAATATCGCTTTTGTAGTAAAAAGTTTCGTTTGAAACATATGACACAATTTTCTTGCGCATGCGCTAAATAAGTGGTGCAACTGCAACCTAACCTCACTTTTTCAACTGACTGACAGTGACAGTTGTTTGTAAACTTGAATTTGATTGTTTAGTGATTATTAGTGTTTGTTTAGTTAGTATTAATATTTGTATAAAACTTTGTGCACGTGTTTTTGATTACTTTATTGAATTGTGATTGTGATGGCTTCTAGAGGAGGAACTAAATGTGCATATTTTAATTGTTCCTCGAAAACGGGCCAAGGAATATCTCTTTTTTGTTTTCCAAAGGACCAGCAGAGGTAAGTTTTCAATTTGTTTAGCAACACATTAATGGACCGTTTTTTATTTATAACGTTATTCATCTGTATTTTTCTCAAACCCCAATTTAATACCATAGAAATGAATTTTTGTTTTCATTATAGCTTAGAACAGTGTTTTTCAATCTTTTTGATTTTGCGACCCCTTTACAAGTTGAAATATTCTGGCGACCCCCTGGTGTTATAGAAAGCCAAAGAAATAATTTAATTAAAAACTACATACGTTAGGTAATAATTGTTTCCTATTTTGATACATTTATCTTTTATTCACGCAGGCCAAAAAGCCAACATTTTGCTTTGCAGTTTGACGAATCTACAGTTTCCGACTGTGCACAGTTTGCAGTATTCGTGCGCTTTGAAGCAGGTGGAATATCATGGAAGAAATCTTATTTTGCAAAGCACTTCCTACAAGCACTACTGGCCAGTGTTTGTACGATATGTTTTTAGAAAGCACTTGCAACTACAATATTGATTAGGAAAAATATATCGCTATTTGAGTGATGATGTTAAAGCTACGAGTGGCAAAAATAGCGGACTCGTTGCAAAATAAAATCGATAATGCCAACCATATCCTGGACACACTGTTTTCTTCATCGACAGGCTCTAAGGTAGTACCATCTGATATAAATATGCTCAAGGAGGTAATAAAAATTGTAAATTCTATCAAAGAATTGTTTGTGAAGCTATGGACTCGCTTCATCAAAATCTCCTTTATCATCCAGAGGTCAGACCATTTTGCTATCCAAAAGAAAGGTGTTGACAAGAGTTCTGGAACTGAGAGCTGAATTGTTACTGTTCTTTCAAGATGCAAAATCTAAATATGCTTACGGTTTTTCTGACCCTATTGGCTCCTGAAATTAGCATTTTGGCAGGTCTTTTTAGCAACCTTAACAATGTGAACAAGAACCTTCAAGGAAGAGAAGAGAATATTTTAACAGCTAAAGATAAAGTAAAAGCCTTTCACGCAAAAATTTGTTTGTGGTCAACCTCTCTGCAAAACAAAATATTTGAGTCTTTTATATGTGTTCAGAAGATTGATGAAGATAATGCAACAGACCAGTTTTGCTGTATCAGTTCACATTCCTTGCATTATACAGAGCTTGCATAATTTACAACTTTTGACATACTTTCCAGAGTTGCCCCTGACAATAGGTGTAGCTGGATTCTAAACCCTTTGTTGGACACATCAATAGGTCTGACTAATGTCAACAAAAAAATGAAAGAGTGTTTTCTAGATTTAGCTGCTGATGGTATGCTTACAATGGAATTTTATTCGCAAAGTGTTGCATTCGCAATATCCAGAGCTGGCAAGGGAAGCTCTTAAATTATTAGTGCAATTCGCCACTTCATACTTGTGTGAACTGACATTTTCTTCAATGGTAGACATTAAAACTAAAATTCACACTAAAATTGTGTTTTAAGAACCTCAACTTTTTTTTTCAGTCGACAACCCCTTAACTAACCGACAGATTGAAAAACACTGGCTTAGAAAATCACATTGATTTTTTTTATTTGCTAACAATACCTATTGGAAGATTTAATAAAATGTAATGTTTTTCCACCTTTCAATATTAAACTTATTAATCCTAATAATTGATATATCGTCGTCCTAATCTGTAAACTGAGTAACTCCATAATTTTCTGAAAATAAGCTCACTGCCATCTGTTTCAAAACAATCACTCCTTACTTATCGTTTAAAAAACGTACACATGCATATTTTTACCAGATGAGTAAATAGTGATAATGATGTTAAGTCAAAAATCATCGACTTCCAGGCAGTCAGTGAAAGGATATGCAAGTTGAGAATTTGCACCCACTTCTTCAACCTAACAATGATAAACATTCACTGTCCAACAGAAGATCAAGAGCAATATACAAAGGAAAGCTTTTACCAACAGCTGGAGATAGTATATGATAATGCGCCAAAAAATGACATTAAGATTATAATGGGTGATATGAATGCTAAAATAGGCAAGGAACCGCAGTTCTATGGCACAATAGGAAAACACTCTCTGCACAATGAAACAAGCGAGAATGGGGAGTTTTTGATAAATTTTGCCACCAGTAAAAACATGGTTATAAGTTTCACATAATTCCCACATAAAGACATACACAAAATGACATGGATTTCACCAGATGGAACCACAACCAATCAAATTGACCATGTGCTGATAGACAAAAGGGCAGCCAGTAGTATCTCCAATGTGAACACAACGAGGAGCATGCTGTGGATCAGACCATCTTTTAGTATAAACCAAATTTAGATGCAGAGTTAACAGGATAAGAAACGAAATACAACAAAGAACAAACAAACTGGACCAGGAAAAACTGAAGATTCAGGAATGTAAAGAGAAGTTCGAACAAGAAGTCGCAAATGAGTTAAGGACGCTAGAACTGCATTCCATAGAGGGCAAATGGACTAATATCAAAACAGCAGTACTGACAGCAGCAGCGTCCACCCTGGGAAACAAGAGAAAGGAGAGAAGAGCAGCATGGTTTGATGACGAGTGCAGACAAGCAATAGAGGAAAGAAATGAAGCATACAAAATGTACATAACAAGAAGAACACAGGAAAGATGAACATTATTTGAAGTCGCAAGACAGAAAGCAGACAAGACATGTAGGAATAAAAAGAGAGCCTATGAAAATGGACAAATAGAAACAATGGAAGAAAATTTCAAAAACAACGAAATTAGAGGGGCTTACGAATACCTAAAAAAGATAAAAAGTGGGTATAAACCTCAAACAAGTCTATGTAAAGATGAAAGTGGGGCAAATAATCAGTGACCAACAGAAAGTCACAGAAACCTGGAAGCATTATTTTCAGATACTACTTGGGACTCAAGTAGACATGGAAGATGAAATGGGTATGATCTACGTAGAAGAGAATGGAGTAGAAGCTCCAACCATAGAGGAAGTTCTCGAAGCCATTAAGACCCAGAAAAACAATAAAGCTCCGGGAGTTGACGAAATACCAGCAGAACTATATAAGGTAGGTGGCAACCACCTACTAAATCACATCCACGCTCTCATCAAAGACTTATGGCAAGAAGAGAAAATACCTGACGACTGGAAGAAAAGTATAGTATGCCCGATCTATAAAAAAGGAGACAAACTCCAGTGCAAAAACTACTGTGGAATCTCTGTACTATGTACAGCATATAAAGTCCTCACATATATTATAAACCAGCGGCTCCAACCACTAGCAGAAAATATTATTGGAGAGTATCAGACGGGCTTCCGACGGGGAAGATCGACACTGGATCAAATATTTACAGTCAAACAGATCTTAAGCAAAGCATGGGAACACGATGTTGATGTACACAACGTGTTTGTAGACTTCAAACAGGCATACGACTCAGTCAAAAGGAACAAACTATACTATATATTGGCTGAATTGGCAATACCACACAAGCTAATAAGACTCATTAAAGCCACAATGGATGAAACTCAGGCATGTGTACGAATACAAAACCACCGGACAGACTTTTTCAATATTTCACAGGTACTAAAGCAGGGAGATGGGCTGGCCCCAACATTGTTTAACCTGGCACTGGAGTATGCGGTAGGCAAATGCAAACTGGACGAGGAAATCTACTGACCAACCGAACGGTTCAACTGGCCGCTTATACTGATGATATTAATATTATGAGTAGAACATCAACAGGAGCACAGGAAACAGACGAGAAGAAATATAGTCCCACAAAACATTATACGTGAAGATGACATTGAAACGGTTGGAAAGTTTACATACCTGGGAGTAGAAATATATGCCGACGGATCAGAAGATGGAGAAATACGGAAGAGAATAACGCAGGCAAACAGAGCTTATTTTGCCCTGTCCCATATATTTCGGTCTAAAAGTGTCCACCGAAATACAAAGATAAGAATCTATAAAACCTTAATTCAACCAATAACATGCTATGGCAGTGAAGCCTGGGTCCTGAAAGAAACATCCAAAAACAAACTCGACACATTCGAAAGGAAAGTACTTAGGAGAATACTAGGACCTGTGAGGGAAAACGGAATCTTCAGAAGTCGATACAACAACGAGCTTTATCAACTTTATAAGGAAACGCCCCTGTCAGACTTCATTAGGATACAAAGATTGCAATGGGCCGGACATGTGATAAGAATGGGGAAACAGTAAACAGCGACGCACAAGCCCTTTTAGGAGTCCGTGTATGGAGAAGAGCAGAAACAGACAGGCAAGGGTGGAGGCAAAAAATAAAGGAGGCCAAGGCTCAATTTGGGCTGTAGTGCCGTAGAAGAAGAAGAAGAGTAAATAGTGACCTCGTCGTATACACTGTATCTCCCTTGTCGCCAAATTTAGTACGAACAATTCGTAACTCCCTAATTTGTCATCCCACACGACAAGAAAAAGTTGGTGGTAAGTAATATTAAATAAAACATTAAACCTTATTAACCTTTATTTACAATTTAGAATTCATATCAAACAAATTTAATAGTTGCATATTCACAATTGAATAATTAAGTTAAATATTAATGCACATTGTCAAAAATTTTTCGGTTGACATTTGAGAAATCCACCTATCTTCTTTGACATCTTGTCATGAATTTTCAGGCACCAATCTGTCTAATCAGTTGGTTGTTAACCTCTCACCTGATCACAACCTTGTGCTAATTCCGAGCAAGGATGACATACATCCACATGTGATACATTTTTAATCTTAAGACATCGACTTATTGTCGATTACTATACAGCTCATAATGTAGCAATAATGTTATTTTGAGGTTTTACACCTATTCAAGTGGCTAGTTTCAATTACTTGTACACTGGACGTAAGTAACCACATTTTCTTTTTTAACTGTCAAAATTTCACCCTTTTGCATTTCAATCTAAGTGGTTCACTTATTTCCAGGTTTACACTGAGGATGGTCAGTTTGACCGAAAACGTTTTGTACAACCACTCCCTTGTGGATGAATTTTAAAAATTTTTTAATAAATTTATAATATACCTATATACAACAGAAGTGTTTACTTCATTCTACGTTGTAATATTAAATACTTATTAAACAATATTCACAACAGTATTGGAACTCTGAGGATCTCATTGCTTTCTGTATATATGAACATGATTTAAGAAAAAGTTGTGACTGGCTAATTGACATCCAGTCTACGCCATAAAAAACAATACCTACATGATGAAATATTTTCAGGATAGAAATGTGGTTGCGAGCCTGTAATAGGGAAGATTTACTGGATAAATCTTGTGAAGCACTGTCCAAAAACTTCAAGCTATGCGAAAAGCATTTTGCAGAGCCCTGTTTTGTAGGAACGGGAAAAAAGCGAAAACATATTATGTCTGATGCTGTTCCTACACTATTTGCTCATATAGATGATGATAAAGAACCAATAAGAAAACATATTATTTTAAGAGGTAAGCATTCAGGTAATATGTAATGTCTGTGTCAATATATAAACAATATGACAAACTACTTAATTTGTTTGCGTTATAAAATTAATAAATTTGAATAGAAATATTTTTTGTTGTGAATGATCATAGAAAAAATCGTTTATACAACTTGCATTTAATTATCATTATGAAGCTCGTTTAAACAATTTTTTTAAACAAATTCAAAAAATTAATTTTTTCAATTCGTTCAATTTTCTTAGATTTTTTGGGTAAGCAAAAAAGGTCTCTTGTGATTTTTCTCTAAAATTTATTTTTGTTGAGTTATACGCGATTATTTGAAAAACGTGAAAATCGCCATTTTCAAGGCGTAACAACTCGGTTAAAAAATATTACTATGAAAGTTAGAAAGTGACTAAATAAAAGTTTAAAGTTCACCCTAGAGAGAGGATCCTGAAGAAATTTTGTCGTTATTTTATTACTAAGCTGTTATTTTTAATTATTAACAATGAGCGCTAACTGCATATATATAGAGTGTGCGAAAGAGATGCACCATTCTGGCCATCTAATGGTGCATCTCACTTGCACTCACATTGTCGGCCGCCTCACTTAATCGCTCATGGTTAACAAGTAAAAATAACAGCTCATTAATAAAATAATGACAAAATTTCTTCAGGGTCATGTAGAGGGGACTTTCAACTTTGATTCAGTCACTTTTTGACTTTCATAATAATTTTTTTTAACCGAGTTATTAAGCCTTGAAAATGGCTATTTTCGCGTTTTTCAAATTTTAGATCGAGTATAACTCAACAACAGTCAATTTTAGAGAAAAATTACTAGAGACCTTTTTGGCCTATAATGACCCAAAGAATCTAAAAAAAATTGATTTTTTGAATTTGCTTAAAAAAATTGTTTAAACAATTTTCCACCGCGCACCTCCCGGAACTCTGTGTATTTGTTATAAGGAAGTTTTTTAAGTTTTTAAGGGAGTTTTTGCAACAAAATCGAATCGGAATATGTTACCTAACGGGGGCGACGATACAGCCTGGACTATAATTCCTAGATTCCGGTCTCCAGTTACGTCATGCGATGCGCGAACTCGGACGTATTTGCGCTACGGGAAGATCCTATTTTGTTATTTATGGTAGCATGACTTATATACAGTCCGGCTAATTTACTTACCGTTGCACGTCATTATCTACGCCAGAGATCTAAGTCGAAATAGACAGTCCGTCTAATTTACTTACCGTTGCACGTCATTATCTACGCCAGAGATCTGAGTCAACATAGTTGCCAAAGTATAAAAAAATGCTGAATCCATTTTAAATCAAATAGATCACATAATTATTTAATCATAATTTAATTTAATCCTAATATTAAAAATGGAAATACGAGTAGAACCATATACAGGGTGACCTCAGGAACAAAATGAGTAATAATGATAATGGAATACAACCAAACCAAATGGTTTACTATGATCAAAATGGACAAATGATAACAAATCAAGCCATGATGCCGCAACAGCAACAGCTTATGCCCACAAATATTTCACCAAACACAATGATAGTGCCTGATCAACAACAAACAAATATCGTGCTACCAATGGATCAAACTACATCCCAAATCAATCCGTATCCTTCAATATCATCATCCGCAAGTGGATCCCAACAACAGTCTCATATAAACTACGAATGGCAAACAGTCAGCAGAAAAAGGTTATGCAGCCCTGAAGAAAACCCAAGAGTTAAAAGACAAACCTCTATTAAAGACTACTGGCTGAGCTCGAATAGAAAAGATGGAAATATATTTAATAATCTCGAAAACGAAGATGATGCCCCTCCCACAGAAGGTAATTTAGAAAAAACAAGTGAGCCCAAGCCTCCTCCAATATTCATAGATAAGGTAGAAGATATCAATCCATTAACCGATCTATTAACAAAATTATGTCCCAATCAGTATACATTAAAAGCCTTGGGAGAAAAACAAATAAAACTACAACCTAATACAGGAGAAGTGTATAGTAAAATCACAAAAGCACTACAAGAGAAGAAAACAGAATTTCATACATACAAACCAAAACAGGACAAAAGTTTTAGAGTGGTATTAAAGAACCTCCACCATTCAACAAACATTGAGCATATTAAAAACAACGTAGAAGACCTCGGCCATGAAGTTGTCCAGATATGGAATGTGAAACAAAACAAGACAAGAAAACCACTACCAATGTTCTTCGTCGACTTAAAGGTCAAAGAAAATAACAAAGATATATACAACACCAAACTGTTCATGAATACAAGCGTAATATTCGAACCGCCAATCTCTAGAAGAACAATACCACAATGTATGCGATGTCAAAGGTACGGACATACAAAAAACTTCTGTCAAAGAGAATACAGATGCGTCAAATGTACAGAATTTCACCAAACATCTGAATGTCCTAGAAATATAAAAGACAACACAGTCAAATGCGTAAACTGCCTGGAGAACCATCCAGCAAACTATAGAGGATACATAATACACAAAGAATTACAACAAAAGTTATACCCCAGACTGCGACAGAAAAACACAGCGACCACAACTAATAGTGCACGCACAGTAACCGCTGATAATACATATGCACAAGTTGTTACAATGCAAAACGTAACAAATAATCCTAACGGAGCAACCAATATCCAACAATCACAATCAAATGATCTCACGGAACTAAAAAATATGATGAGAGATCTAATAACCCAAATGGGAACGATCATGAATCTAATCACAACGCTTGTTTCAAAACTTTCTCAATGGATACTCAATTGTTAAAGATAGTACAGTGGAACGCCAATGGTCTGAGTCTACATGCTCATGAAATTAAAGCTTACATCATCGGCAATAACATTGATGTATTTCTAGTCTCAGAAACACATTTTACCAATAAAAACTATTTCAAAATACCTAAATATAACATCTACCACACAAACCATCCAGATAATACAGCTCATGGAGGAACAGCAGTTATAATTCGTAGCAGTATACAACATTATGAATTAGAAAGTTATCAAAAAGAATACCTACAAGCAACCAGTGTAGCAATAGAAAGTAGCACTGGTACTCTGGTTCTATCAGCAGCATATTGCCCACCTAAACACAACAACAAAAAAGAACAATATACTAACTACATAGGAACACTCGGAAACAAATTTATAAGTGGAGGTGATTACAATGCCAAGAATACACATTGGGGATCTCGACTTACAAACACTAAGGGCAGAGAATTATTGACCACAATCACAGGTAACAATTTAAGCATCAAAGCAACAGGAGAGCCCACCTACTGGCCGTCCGATCCTGCGAAAATACCAGACGCTATCGACTTCTTCATCGTAAAAGGTATTAACCCAAACTACCTAAAAATTGAAAGCAGCTATGATCTTTCATCAGATCATTCTCCTATAATATTGACGTTACATGCAAAAGTAATAAGAAAATACCAAGAACCTCAATTATGCAACCTAAAGACCAACTGGGAGCTATTCCGACAAAAACTTGATGAGAACATTGAACTAAACGTTCCACTCAAGACACCACAGAACATTGATGAAGCCGTCGCAAATCTAACAAAAGGAATTCAAACAGCAGCCTGGCACGCAACTCCCAATGTTGCCGATAATAAATCCAAAGGTGATAATCCAATTATTGTAAAAGAAAAAATCATAGAAAAACGAAGACTTCGTAAAAAGTGGCAAAACAATAGAACTGAAATCAATAAAAGGAATTATAACAGAGCAGCATCTGAATTAAAAAGACTACTACACACAATAAGGAATCAGAACGTACAAGAGTACCTCGAAAAACTAACACCTACGGAAGCAACAGATTATTCTCTATGGCGTGCTACACGAAAAATGAAAAGACCAATACAACAAATACCTCCGCTTAGAGACTCTGCGGGAACATGGGCCAGAAGTAATAATGAAAAAGCAAAGGCCTTTGCTGAACACCTAAGCAACGTCTTTAAACCTTACAACATGGACCAAAACGACGAAGATAATGAAATCTTAAATTTTCTTGATATACCTTTTCAAATGGATCTCCCAATAAAAAAATTTAAACCTAAAGAAATCCGAATGGTAATTATGGATGAAATTAATCCAAAAAAGGCTCCTGGATATGACCTAGTCACTGGAAAAATCCTGCAAAACGTAACTAAGAAAACAATCATGGCAATAACACATATATTTAATGCAATACTTACGTATGCACATTTTCCCAATCAGTGGAAAGTAGCAGAGATCATAATGTTACAAAAACTAGGAAAAGACCCCAAAGAACTGAACTCATATAGACCCATTAGTCTCTTACCAATATTATCTAAGCTATTTGAAAAAATGTTTCTACGTCGATTAGAACCAATAATAGAAGAAACAAGATTAATTCCAAAACACCAATTTGGTTTTCGTAGCAAACATGGAACAATAGAGCAAACACATCGTATAGTCAAACAAATCAGCAATGATCTAGAAAACAAGAGGTACTGTAGTGCAGCTTTTCTAGATATCAGCCAAGCATTCGACAAAGTGTGGCATACAGGACTCCTCCATAAGCTGAAGAAAAATCTTCCGTATCAATATTATTTAATTATAAAATCGTATCTGACAGATCGCTTTTCATTAGTAAAACAACAAGATGCTCGCTCAGAACTATTTAAAATAAAATCCGGCGTCCCACAAGGTAGTGTACTTGGTCCCTTACTATACCTGTTATTTACTGCTGACCTACCTACAACTAGATTGACAACAGTCGCAACATTCGCGGATGACACAGGTATTATCGCATCTCACACAGACCCCCAAAGAGCTTCGCATAACTTACAAGCCCACTTAAATAAAATAGAAAAATGGTTAAAAAAATGGAAACTAAGAGCTAATGAAACAAAATCGACCCACATGACATTTACCATGCGAAGAGAGAGCTGTCCACCAGTATACATAAACAACAAACAATTATTACAAGTAGATACAACCAAATACCTGGGCATACATCTAGATAAAAAACTAACATGGAGAAAACACATATTCACCAAAAGAAAGCAACTTGGACTCAAACTTCAACAAATGTACTGGATTCTGGGTAGACATTCAAGACTGTCAATTGAAAATAAATTAGTGGTATACAAAGCCATACTTAAACCCATATGGACATATGGCATACAGCTATGGGGCTCAGCCAGTAACTCTAACTTGGAAATTATACAACGTTTTCAAAATAAGGCATTAAGAACCATAGTAAACGCTCCATGGTACGTCCCCAACGCAATAATAGAGAGAGACCTGAAAGTTCCCAGCATCAAAGAAGAAATCAGCAAATACAGTGAAAAGTATGAAGAAAGACTTAGTGCGCATCCAAATGATTTCGCGAGTGAATTATTAAACACGGAGGGTGAAGTTCGCAGACTTAAGCGTTATAAACCAACTGACTTACCAAATAGATTTTAGATAAATTAGAACTATTTTAAGTTTTACTTTATTTTACTAGTAGTACTATCTATACATTTGTTGATAATTTAGAAAGGAAAGTTTTCATTGGAATTCTTACCTACATGTCATAGCCTAAGAAAGTCATAACTTTAACTGATTGTTCCTAACGGAACAGATTGTTAAATAAATTGGAGTAATAAAAAAAAAAAAAAATAATTATTGTAAACGTGGATTATTCGCGGTGTGCAAGTACACGGAAGGGATACGTAAAACGATCGTGCGCGAATAGCGGAGAAAACTTTTTTAAATAATTCATATTGTCAATTGAAATTGTCAAATTGACGTACATTTCATATCTATTGTCATTGAAGAAGAAAAATTATGTTACTCCACAATATTGATATGCTTTTTCTCATGAGGATCGTTCAGTGCGTCACAGTTTTTCGATTTCTTTCTAACACATTAAATTGTATGTGACAGAAAAAACGCATGTCTCTGATTACATTTCGTCAGTGACATTTATAACATTTATTCTAGTTGTCAATAGATGGCGCTATAATCGAAAAAAAATTATTTACTAATCATATAATATATCTACGAATATAATCTGTACAATTTATAAGACTATACAAATCAAAGAAAATACCATTTTATAAATGCAATAAACAGAATTGATTTGTTTTTATGCCAAATTGTAAATAAAATGTGACAACTACTGTCAGATTTAACTAAAATGTCATGTTAGAATAAATGTCATAAATGTGTATTATCACGGACTTACCTTTTTTTCTATCATTTGTGACATACTGAAAAATGCTCATGAAAAGAAGCATATGATATGCAATTATTATATAAAGGTAAATTTAATTAATTGTATTTTGCTTGCTGTACTGCATTTTAATAACTAATTTTATTTACTACATACAATTGTTTACGTTTTATTTAATAACATAACCTGAATCTGATTTTTTCTTCTTATTTCTTTGGGCTATGGCCTCTGCAATAAAGTTGCAGAGCGTAGAAATAGGTGTCGCTTTGCCGAACTTGCATGGTCCCAATACAACAAAACAAATTAATATTCAATGTAAATAAGTAAAAACTTAAATAGCGAAATAGAGAACAAGAATTAAGTTATAATCTTGAGATTTGCAGTGCATAAGCGTTTTTGCACTGCATTGTTAATAATTAAAAAACGGCTCCGAACTTTTTCTGAATTTAGAAAGAATTCTTTCTAATATTATTTGACACACCTCGCATAAAATTAACAAACTTGGATAACTGATGTTTGTATCTTGAGGTTTAGACCATGCACAGATTTTTATTAAGAATAACTTTTTTTCCTAAAATTATTAATAAAAGAGTTATTACACATGTCTAATAAATAAAAATGATGTTCGGAATCGGTAATTTAGGAAAATTTCAGAATTTTTTTTTTTTCAAGTAGAAGGCTGTTATTGCATATTTGAATATGGTTTTTAATTACAAATAACTTTTCATAATAAAATGTTTTGATATTTTGAAATATAAAGGTAGTTTGCTCTTGAGCGAAATTCATATTTTTTGACATACCTCGTATACTGTTGACAAAATTTGATATCTGATGATTATTGCATCTTAGGTTTTAGACTATGCAGAGCACTTTATAAAGAATGACTTTTTTTCGTAAAATTGATATTAAAAAAGTTTCCCATGTGGTTCCAAGTTACGCAGACACCCTGTATATTCGTATTATGAATAACCTTGGGAATTTGCCCCATTACTTTGACAGCTGCGGTTAAAACTCGCCCTGATGGAATACAGTGTTGCCAAATTTTGGCTGAGAGAAATGTCACTTTTGGCGGGCAATTCAAATTTCAGGAAGTCACTCAAGGACAGTAGAATTTAAAAAATAATATTTTCATTTTTTTCAGTCATTTCAGTATTTATGGAGGACGGAGGCTACTGATTGATAATTCCGTTCATCTTAGATGTGTTCAATTGTATGTAATTATTATAATATGTATAATATGCAAATATTTGTTTGTATGATTGTTTTTAGACTATAAATAACAGAGATATAATATAATACCATACATTAATTAAAGAATAGGATTGAAATTGATGTCTATAATTTTTTTGTTGGAGTGTTCAAATGCCAAGAGCCAGGAAGGATGTAGTAAAACTGAAGAACAAAAAAGGAATACATGATATGGATTAATAGTAATAAGGTGTAAGGCGTACAGAAAAATGAAACGAAAGCTTAAGAGATAACCAAAACAATGATAATAAATAACAAGGAAGGCCTAAACAACAGAGAAATAAAGTGCAATCAGATAACATTAAAAAAAGTATCAACCTATGCATACCTAGGTAGGGAATATAATAACTCATGACGGGAAAATAGACGCTGAAATTGCAAACGAAGGAAACAAATCGACACGAATATTTTATACCTTAAATAAACCTATACTAGGACATAAAGACATACAAATGGAAGTGAAAAGGAAGATGCATAATACAATAACACAAGACCAGTAATAACCTATGCAAGTGAAAATTGGACAATACAGAAGAAACATGAGTCAAAAATAGAAGCAATGGAGATGAAACACTTAAGAATGATTGCAGGAAAATGAAAATGGGGTAGAATAAGAAATGAAGAAGAACATAAATAGAGCCAATAGTATATCACATCCAAAATAAACAACTGGAATGGTATGGACATATCATAAGAATGAAACCAGAAAGGATGGCCAGGAAAATTCTGGAAATGGGAAACGCAACAAAAAGGAGAAGAGGACATCCCCGAAAGAATTGGAGGGATCAAATAGAGGATATAGTACATGTACGAGGGAAAACGAAAGAAGAAATGAAAAGCCTAGCCAAAAACAGAAAAGCATAGAAAAATGGGTGAAAGAAACAACGGACCATAATCCGACACCCTAATAGGCATAAGGAAAAAAGACAAGAAGAATAGATAAACTGAACAAACATTCATGAAAAATTCTTGTTTTATGTAAATTCTATCTATAAAATTTACATTTAT
The DNA here is from genome assembly GCF_917563875.1 of Diabrotica virgifera virgifera. NCBI lineage: Eukaryota > Metazoa > Arthropoda > Insecta > Coleoptera > Chrysomelidae > Diabrotica > Diabrotica virgifera. The sequence goes on along the minus strand of NC_065449.1, from coordinate 3,383,899 downwards.
ATTGAATTTAAATATACGGATTTGTTGACACTTTTTTCAAAAAAAAAAAAGAAGTTCGATAAAGAAACAACAGTTCAGAATAATTATAATTATTTTATTTGTTCTTAAAAATATTACAAAACTAAAATAAAAATAATACAAAATGAAAATAAAATATACAAAACTACAACCACCCATTTAAGATGAATATACCTTGGGCCGCCCTTTAATGGTAAATTAATTTACAAATGCTTGCATGTAAGAACAGTGTAAAATTAGTATGGCAGAGGATCACCAGGAAATAATACGAACTTAAATAGCATTTCAACTTATTTTTGTAACTCCACACAGAAGCAAACATTTTTTTTTTTTTAACTAAAACTTTGGTTTAATAGTAAAGTTTTTAGGAATAAAAATTAAGAGGGACCCAACTATCCGAACATAATCAGTTGCATTTATTTTGTGTATCTGATGAAACGCATTTTTTTAGTACTTAAAAACTTAAGTAACATCAATTTTTTGGTGGTTTCGGTCTACCTGGGGTAAAAACTGAACATACTTTTTTATGAGAAAATGGTGGAGAGTCTAAATTTGGGATTTAATATTGAAACAATGAAAAAATGAAGCTGAAAGTTTCAAAATTTTATGTATATTTTGTATAACAAAGTATAATAATATGCCCTTAGACTACTCGTTAAACATGTCTTACACAAACATATGGCAAATATCATCAAAAGCTAAACAAGTTAAAAATATTTACTATAACTTTTTTCTACTCCCGCAAGAAGTAAATTTAATGTTGTTCATTATAGAAATAAGATATTTTTATTTTTAATTAAAAATATATGTTTTAATACTAGGTACTACATACAATACTGGAAGTATAACATTTAAAATGAAAATAAACCAATAATTTTATTGCATCTATAAGTAAGAGTCCTATGATGGCCACATCTACACTAAATTTAAAATTAAGATGCAGTAGAAATAAACAAACCAAGACAAGTTAAATGCTACTATTAGGAGCACTCCCGAATCATAACTTACAATGTATAAACTTTGAAAATCATTATTTGATTATCAATTATGATTCGGGAGTGCTCATAGTAGCATTTAATGTGTCTTGGTTTGTTTATTTCTACTGCATCTTGAATTTAGTATAGTATATTTCTATAAATATTTAGGTAAATTTAAATACCAAAACAAAATATAATGTTATTACCACTGAATGTAAAAAATATTTAAGTACAGTGAAAACTATTAAAACTCTGTTTATTTTGTGAAAAGTTACTATACACAAAGTTTATTTAGCAATAATGTATCAAACCCGGCATTACTACATCTGCGAAAGACAGTACCTCCGTTGACCAGGGGAGGTTTGGGACTATGGCCACTAATGTAGACACAATGAAATTCTAGGCTAATGTTTGTAAATGTAAATAACATGAAATGGAGATTATTTTTATAACAATACAATAATTTCGATGGTTAAACAGATTAGGTTAATCTTCATTGTACAGATCTATTTATTCTTACGCAAGCTTTCCTTAGAACACTTAGAAATGAAATGCACATTGTTTCTCACTGGCCCTGGGAAAAAAATTATGGTTACTATTGATTTGTACATCAAGTTACTTCAGGCAGGTAATATTTTATATCAACCATATACTTTGTTTCTATAAATGTTTAGATCAATTAAAAATGGTCTTCACTTGCCAATCTGTTAACATTTTTTCAACTCATGTACTGAATGTTCCATTAATTTCACATTTTCCCTAAAACAATATCAATGTAAAATCAAAAATATTCCTTTCATGATTGCATTTATTTTTGGAACTTTACATACCTTATACTTACATTTAACAAGAGTAGAGACATGTTTACATTTTCCACTATTTTCTGCTTTACAAGAACATAACATTTGGCTAATGCTCATGCCATTTGTGAAAGATACGGTTCCTTTAATTTCGTGGGGATTGGACCTTACTGAAGGAATAAACCATATTATATTTTGATGGTATGCTCAGAACTTTCCTCTATTTTTCCAGCCAAAATAACATGACCAGAGTTTAAAACTTGTTTTCCTTCTAAAACTTCTTGAATTTTGAGTACCCAAGAACTTCAAATATCCCACGATACTACTTAACTTCATGACTAAAAAATAGAACCAAACTAAATAGAAAATAGAACTTCAACAATTTTGAAAACAAAACCACATTTTTTCTTGACATAATGACTTGAATGACAGATGATTTGTGACGGAACGTAACAGTAAATCTGGCAACACTGTATTCCATCAGGGCGAGTTTTAGCCGCAGCTACTTTGACTACGGTCAGATAATAAAGAGAAATGACAGCCTATCTCACTCACGAAGACTTTAACCAATCATTTGTTAACACCATACCTGAATGTCACAAATAAAATAATCGAACGAGGCTTAACTCGGCAATATGTCAAAAGTAATACAGATGACGATGACAGTTGATGACAGACAGTTTGTTTTCAATTAATTTCAATATCATTTTGTTTTTGTTTTGTATTTTGTTTTCCACGGTTTCCACGTGTTTTTACTGGTTTACAGTAGTTGTCAGTTACAGCTTTTATTTTTATGTTATCTTTAACTTTCGCTTGTAGTTTTTCTTAGTAATTTTAATTTAAGTTAATTCCTTAATTTTTAAAGTTTAGTTTTATTTACCTACCTTATTTTTTAAAGTTTAGATTTAGTTACCCTTAGATTAAAGAAAACCCTCTATGGGTTCTTAAATCTATGTAGTTACCTTATTATGGGAAAGACTTTGTGTGTTGTAGTTGTAGTGTAAAAAAACTAAACATGGTGTTTTATTGTTGTGTACCCTTGTGTAAAAATTACGGAAAAACAGCACAACTCCATAGGTTTCCCATTGATGATGAGGTAAGTTGTCACTGAAACTCGAATTATTATCCTATTATCTTGTTCTAAATTGAGGCGCTCAGAGCAATAGTCATTTAGCCAAATATAGAGGTGGGTTGTGTAGACCCTTGTTAATCCGAAGATTTAATGTTGCTGCCTTTATTGATATCTTCTTCTTTTGCCCTTTAATTCGTCCAATTTTGAACATAGGCTTCCCCCAGTTTCCTCCATTCACTTCTGTTTAGTGCTTTCTGTTTCCAGTGCGTTCCTCTGATCTTTTTAATGTTGTCTCCCCATCTCATCTGGGGTCGTCCTCTTGCTCTCTTTCCTGTCCATGGTCTCCATTGTTGTATCGTGGTATTCCACCTATTGTCCGTTTGTCTAGCGTTATGACCTGCGAAGCTCAATTTTAGCCTAGCTATATGTTGTCCTGCGTCTTTGACTTTTGTTTTATTTCTTACCCAGTTGTTTTGCTTTTTGTCTGTTAATTTTACTCCTAACATTGCTCTCTCCGTGGCTCTTTGTGTCTTCATTATTTTATCCATGTTTGTTTTGGTCAAGGTCCATGTTTGGCAGGCGTATGTTAGAATTGGGAGTATGGACTGGTCAGACACTCTTGTTTTTAAGTATTTTTGTATTTTTTTTATTCTTTAGGACCCATTTTAATTTCCCAAATTCTGCCCAGGCTAATCTGACCCTTCTTTTTACCTCCGCTGTTTGTTTTGCCTTATTCGTTTTTATTATCTGTCCCAAATATATATAATCATTAACTGCTTCTATTGTGATGTCGTTTAGTATTACGTTTCTATTATCTTGTGTGTTTGTCATTTTTTTGTTTTGGCAAAATTCATTTTTAGACCTATTTGTTCGGATTCATTTGTTAGTTCGGTTAGCATGGTTTGTAGTTCTTCAAAACTTGTTGCTATTACTACTACATTGTCGTACATATCTTAGGTGGTTTAGTTCTCTTTTCTTTCATTTCTTCATTAATCTTATTAATTTCCGATTCTTCCTTTGCTACTTGTTTTTTTTATAGTTTTCCCTTAAAGTCTGTCTATTCTTCTGCATTTTGTCTTATTCTGCTACGGTCAATAGCCGTTGGTTTTCTTCTAGCTTTCTGCGTCTCTAGTTTGCTTATTTCTATTGTGGCTCGTAGCATGTGGTGGTCCCTGCCAGTTGAGAAATTATTAAGTGCAGTTACGTCTTCGAAGATGTGTTTATTTTGGCAGAGGAAGTAGTCCATTTCATTTTTTGTCACCTCATTTGGGGAGACCCGTGTCCATTTTCGGTAGTAAGAGTTTGGAGTTCGGTTTCGAAGACCCATGTCCATTTTTTATTGATATTATAATCTAAAAATGCTCAATTTTTGGCTTAGGCCACTGTTACTCCAAGCGTCTCAATTAATAAACAATAATATTTTAATAATATGGTTTTATATATTGCAGTTATGTCAAATTTGGATTGCCAAAATTAATGGCCAGAAATTGGCTGGAAAAACTCTGACGCACATTCGAAAATCATATAGAATATGCGATTTGCACTTTTCCGAAAGTACAAAAATTCCTGATGGTAAAGGTAGACGAGGATCAACCATAAAGTTCGGAAGCATACCATCTCTACATTTACAATCTACCACTATAGGTTAGTTACCTCTTTATAAAAATACAATTAATTCAGCTATTTGCCTGTTTGAATTTGGTTGAATCTTAAAACATGAAAATGGATAAAAGTAATGCTATAGATAGGATACATAGATCTTTATTTAAATAGAAAAACCTAAATAACCATACAATATAAACAAAACATACAATATAAAGAAAGTATACTATAAATTTTTGAATAGAAACTTTTTTTATTCTGGGTTTGTCAGTCTGATATATAATTAAGGCCATCGGTACATAATTCACAAATATTTTACGGCTATCCCTACTTTTTCTGTCTTTACACAGCAAATTACGTGTTGTAAAATTCACACTGGTATCAACTGGTATGGATATGTAAACTTTACTTGACAATGTCATCATTATCATTAACTTTAAAGATGGCTTTTGAATGTTCTTGGATAACTGTTACTTGTATAATTAATTGCCTTAATTAATAATTCAGTTAATTAATATGATTATTTCATTCATAGGAGATTCTGTCTCTGTCCAATAGAAAGCTACAGAAATCTAAATTAAATCGATAATTTTTGATAATTTCCCGTCATCAAGTATATTATGTCAGATGCCCTTCGTTGCTACGAAAACATACATTCAGTGACATTAATGACAAATTAATGTTTTAAAAATTATAAAAGTGATGACTTTCAACCGTGAAATATTTATAACAACTGTGTGTTTAATTGTACTAATCTGTACTTACATAAATAAATTACAATAAAATTTTGGTTTTGAACATTTTTATTCATGAAATAATCGCAACAAATTGCACTCAATCTCTAAAATTAATATAGAATTTTTGCCCTCGTGACACTTTGAAGTAATTTCACTCGCCTTTGCCTCGTGAAATTAAAACTGTCAAAGTGACACTCGGGAAAAATTCAATAATTTTAGAGCTCTTGTGCAATTACTACTGATTATTTCATTCATAGGAGATTCTGACCAATAGAAAGCTACATAAATCTAAATTAAATCGATAATTTTTGATAATTTCCCGTCTTCAAGTATATTATAATTATATATATATATATATATATATATATATATATCAAGTAGTGACTCTTGAGGATGCAGTCAGTTTATTTGGCCCACAAGACAAAGAAAACTCTTTGACTTACTGTCAAGCTTTCGAATTATATTTAATTCTTTTTCAAGACATCTACAAAATTTATAAATATAAAAATTAAGTAATTACAATGTATATTTTGTTTACTCACTAGTCGTTGAGATTGGTTGAAAAAGTTGAAACTTTACTAGAAGGACAATCACACACATATTAAAATATTTAAATAATTTTAGTCAATCTATTACATTATGTTGTGTCCATGGTTCGTTGTTCAACATGTATGAAGTGTATACCATTTCTTTAGAAGGAAAGCAAAACCAGTAACAATAGTTTTTTTTTATAATTACAGTTATTAATTTGATTGATGTAAAGTAAATTAGTCCAGTCAATGTGTCTACCAGCATAAAATGAATTTTTAATGGTGGAATGTACGATAGAAAATCAGATTATGATGTTGTGTCAAATGTTTGTTGATGTGCTAATATGTAACAATAAATGTTACTTAATTTGTCTATATCTGACTTTCTATTTATACATTTTCTATTTTTCTGGATGTGTGTCATTTCTACAAATAACCTTTTCTGTTCATTTTTCACCCTCTCTAAGATTGACGCTTGTGAAAAATTAAATGTATGATTTAGATTAATTGAGTGATCTGCTAATGCACAAGCTTGCGATTTTTTTGTATTAATATCACTTCTGTGGGAAATTATTCTGCTGTGTAATGTCCGAGATGTTTCTCCTATATAAACCTTATCGCAGTCTGAGCAAGGTATTTGATACACAACTTTTGAACTTTCCTTAGTCGTAAGTGGATCTTTAGTTTTGGTGTATAAATGTGCTATAGTTTTAACGTTTCTGGTAGCAATTTTTATGTTTTCGAGTCCTTTAAATAATTTGAGAAGTTTTGGTGTTAAGAATGGAATATAAGGTAAAGATCCAAATGTTTGTGGTGTTGTTGGTACTAAGGTGTCGATTGTTGGGCTAGTGTTTCTTTCTTGGCTTGCCATATTCACTGTGGGTGGTTTTTTATTGTTGGTATTGTCAATCAATGTGATGGAAGCTGGAGAGGTAGCAGTACTAAAAATTAATTTATTAAGTAGTCCTACTGGATAAGAGTTTTCCATTAATATGTTTTTTAGTCTCTTCAAACTCTTTTCTCTATATGTTGGATGAGATATTTTTATTACTCGACTTTTTAGTTCCAAAATTAATTTTATTTTTGTTCTTGTAGGATGTTCAGAATAGTAATTTATGAATCTATTGCTAGAAATCGGTTTTCGATACCATTCTGTTTTGAGACTATTATCTTGAAACAGAATGGTATCGAAAACCGATTTCTAGCAATAGATTCATAAATTACTATTCTGAACATCCTACAAGAACAAAAATAAAATTAATTTTGGAACTAAAAAGTCGAGTAATAAAAATATCTCATCCAACATATAGAGAAAAGAGTTTGAAGAGACTAAAAAACATATTAATGGAAAACTCTTATCCAGTAGGACTACTTAATAAATTAATTTTTAGTACTGCTACCTCTCCAGCTTCCATCACATTGATTGACAATACCAACAATAAAAAACCACCCACAGTGAATATGGCAAGCCAAGAAAGAAACACTAGCCCAACAATCGACACCTTAGTACCAACAACACCACAAACATTTGGATCTTTACCTTATATTCCATTCTTAACACCAAAACTTCTCAAATTATTTAAAGGACTCGAAAACATAAAAATTGCTACCAGAAACGTTAAAACTATAGCACATTTATACACCAAAACTAAAGATCCACTTACGACTAAGGAAAGTTCAAAAGTTGTGTATCAAATACCTTGCTCAGACTGCGATAAGGTTTATATAGGAGAAACATCTCGGACATTACACAGCAGAATAATTTCCCACAGAAGTGATATTAATACAAAAAAATCGCAAGCTTGTGCATTAGCAGATCACTCAATTAATCTAAATCATACATTTAATTTTTCACAAGCGTCAATCTTAGAGAGGGTGAAAAATGAACAGAAAAGGTTATTTGTAGAAATGACACACATCCAGAAAAATAGAAAATGTATAAATAGAAAGTCAGATATAGACAAATTAAGTAACATTTATTGTTACATATTAGCACATCAACAAACATTTGACACAACATCATAATCTGATTTTCTATCGTACATTCCACCATTAAAAATTCATTTTATGCTGGTAGACACATTGACTGGACTAATTTACTTTACATCAATCAAATTAATAACTGTAATTATAAAAAAAACTATTGTTACTGGTTTTGCTTTCCTTCTAAAGAAATGGTATACACTTCATACATGTTGAACAACGAACCATGGACACAACATAATGTAATAGATTGACTAAAATTATTTAAATATTTTAATATGTGTGTGATTGTCCTTCTAGTAAAGTTTCAACTTTTTCAACCAATCTCAACGACTAGTGAGTAAACAAAATATACATTGTAATTACTTAATTTTTATATTTATAAATTTTGTAGATGTCTTGAAAAAGAATTAAATATAATTCGAAAGCTTGACAGTAAGTCAAAGAGTTTTCTTTGTCTTGTGGGCCAAATAAACTGACTGCATCCTCAAGAGTCACTACTTGATATATAAATCTACAGTCAAGAATACCACCATCTTATATATATATATATATATATATATATATATATATATATATATATATATATATATATATATATATATATATATATATATATATATATATACCCCACCATGTTTCACTCTTCCATTCATTGACATTTTTCATATGTTAGGTCGTCCGACCGACATAGCTCCACAGTATATGGAGGAGCGAAAGAAATCAATGTAAGTCGATTTAATTTATCATATTTCACCTTTCTACAACTTTTTAGGGGGACGACTTATTATGGTTTTTTTAACATTTTGTATAATTTAGTTTGAGACATGACCGAGAGTTGCGGCGGCGCCACCGCTCTACGTATATTGACTGCAGTATACGAAATGTAGGTATTTCCGATGGTAGGTCTTCCGCTGAATATATGTTTATATTTTTACATAGCATAGGTATTCCGCAAATCGGGCAACACTGCATGCAATTAAATCTATTTTAGGAATATTCGACTGTTGGTCTCTCGCGTCGTTTATCGCCTAATATCTTGAAGTATTAGCACCGTTTATTTATGACTACCTATATAGTGTTTTCATAAATAAATGCGTGTATAATTTTTCAGTGTTTTTTTTTATTTTTGATGTTTTTTGTTTCTGTTTTTTTTGGTTTTGGTTTTTTTTCCATTGTTTATTAAACTATGTTTATTTGTGTGTTCATTCTAGTTTTTCAGTGGATTTAGTAGTTATTTTTTATATTTGTTTTATTTTGTTTAATCTTACATTTGATTTAGATGTGTGTACATATAATTCTATAATATAGATCAAAACATACATTTCGCTATTCTTACTATTATATTAATTAAAATTAATATAGTGAGTTTTAGTCCACGACAAACGCATGGGCATTTTAATTCCAATTATATTTATGTAATGTATTATCGTTTATTAGTAAATATACCTGTATTTTAATAATTAATACATACATACATAATCGATTGCCTCTTATACCCATAGGTTATATGCTGCTCTCTGCAAATTTCCGCCACTTCTTCCTATCTGCTGCTAAAACTTTTGCTTCTTTCCACGATGTTCCTCTTTTCTCCAGTATTTCGTTTACATTAGTGTTCCAGCTTTTGCTTGGTGTACCACTCGTGCTTTTATCCACTGCTTTGGCCTCCCATGCCATTTTCACTTCTATATAACCAGTCATTCTTATCATGTGTCCAGCCCATTTAACGTCTTTCTTTAATTTTTTCGTTGAACGATTTTACCTGTAGTTCATGTCTTATATCTTCGTTTCTTCTTTTGTCTAATCTTCTTGCTCCCACCACTATTCTAAACTATCTCATTTTTGTAGCTTGTAATCTTTTTCTTTGTCTGTCGTTCAGTACCAAGTTTTCTGCCCCGTATATTTTAATTGTCTGTATAATTAATAATATTAAATATATCGTGTATATTTATCTATCAACGGTATTATTTATATTATTTTAAAGTGCGAATGCTCCACTTGTCGTGGACTAGTCCTTGACTGTCTCCGCGAACACACTTAATAGTACGGGATCCGAATAGGAGGTCGAAATGTACCCATCTGCTTGCCGGATGAAACATTTTTTTTATTAAATTTCATACATAGACAAACACTACCAGCATGGGTTGCCTATCAAAATCGTGTCATAGCTATCCTTAAGGGGGGCCGTAGGGGTTGAAATCAACATTTTAAGCACATTTTTTTGAATTTTTTTTGAAAGTATGAGAGAATAATTTTATTTTTAAATTAAATAAGCATATTAAGTATAATTCGAAAAATATTTAAAAAAAATTCAAGAAAAAATATTGAAAAATAAGTCAACGGTGGACATCAGAATTTATCATTGGATCATGGTAGACAAAAAATTCAAAAAGATTTTATTAGCTTATGACTTCTCGAGGTAACGCTGTCAAGTTTCTTTTAGTTTTAATGATCTTTGACTTTTTAGTATCACTCAGAAGACAAAACAATGAAATTTTTTACAGAAAAAAGGGTGAAAATCAACATATTTATTATTGTTAAACAAAATATAAGCATAAAACAAAGTGTATTAACGAAATGTCTAACGAAAATATGTACAAAATTCCAGGTGAGTTGGTCAAGTGGTTTTTGAGTTACAATGTCTAAAGTCTTTGAAAATAGCAGTTTTGAGAAAAACGCTTTTAAAGTATTGTCAACTTTTATTTTCATTTTTTTTTGTCTGTCAAAACATATAGTGATGCAAACCGGAATGTTTTTGAATCGCGGGGTAATTTACAAAATAAAATGAGAACAGCTGTTGACCGTTTCTCACTAAGCTCAAGCGCGCTGGCGCGAAGATACTGCAAACCGAGTCGAAGGTAGGAAGATAGTGTTGAATATCCCTATCTTCGGCTCGCTTTGCAGCAGGTTCGCGTTAGCACGCTTGAACGTAAGAACAACGGTCAGCAGCTGTTCTCATTTTCTTTTGTAAATTACTCCGCGATTCAAAAAGATATTCCGGTGTACATCATTTGACGATTTGACAGACAAAAAAGAAATTGAAAATAAAAGTTGACAATACTTTAAACGCCTTTTCCTCAAAACTGCTTTTTTCAAAGGCTGTAGACATTGCAACTCAAGAACTACTTGACCGACCCACCTGGAATTGCGTGTATATTTTTTTAGACATTCCTTGAGGTAATGCTGTCGACATATTTTTTGCTTTATGCTTATTATTTAACAATAATAAATATGTTGATTTTCGCCCTTTTTGTGCAAAAAACTACGCCCTCCCCCTTAGGGATTGCTATGACACGATTTTGATAGACAACTCATGCTGGTCGAGTTTGTCTATATATGAAATTTAATAAAAAAAATGTTTCATCCGGCAAGCAGGTGGGTACATTTCTACCTCCTATTCGGATCTTAGAATATGTCTGTATAACAAATTTAATCAAAAATGGCAAATAAATATTACATATTAACGTCAAATATTTTAAATGTGTATATGTTTAATGCCAAATTGTGGAGTCATGCAAGGAGCGAATAGTTAATTTAATGTATATTTCTTTTTCGGCGAGTACCTACTCAAATCTAAGCGTTCAAGCTTAAATAACGAGAAAACGGTGCATTTTATAACATACACTTACTTAACACTTGTCAAAGTACTTTGAAATACCTATTAACTGAGCTACAGAAGAAATTGATAGCATCCAAATTTATGCTCCCAAACATTTTTCCAAGCAAATGTTATTGTTTTTTTTTCATAACTCCGTTAATTTTTATTATATCAGGTTGATCCAAAAACCATTTGAAAGGCAATTTTATTAGCTATAAAATTTCATTAAATTTAAACACATTTTTAAAAGGATTAATTAAAGGGCCCCGGTTACCTGGTTTTCGCAGTAAAATTTAGGCTTCAAGTGTGTCTGTCTCGGTTATTTTGTATCCTTCAAAAATAAAAAAAAAAAAAGACAAGTAAATTCTTTGCTAACAAAGAAACATAAATTTCGTTCTGTGTCAAAAAAAAACTCTATAAACAGGTCAAAATTTATGATGTCATTACTTATGCCAAAAATAAAAAAGTGGAAATGGCGTCTGTTTTATTTTTCACTTTTTCCTAAAAAATAATAAATAAAATATAAAATAAAATAATTTTATTCATTTTAAGTTCAATTCTCTCTTAAGGCTGGAAGATGAGTAGGTTTTCTTGAGAGGGGGTTGTAGCTCAATAATCAAAATGCGCGAATTTTAAGAGTTTAATCTTATACTTTATTATACGAATTATATCTGCGGTACGATAAATATTTTAATCTTTCCCAACGTTTTTCTCTTTGTTGAATCGATTAAAGGGTTGTTTGGGGGGTTAAGACAACGATGACAAGACTTTATTTTCAGTCCTGTAACAGTTTGAAAAAATCAATTTTTTTTGCGAAAGCTGGATTTCAAAATTTATTTTGCAAAATCTATTGAACCGATCTTAATGAAATTTACACTATTGTTTAACTATATCATATAGTTTTTCTGAGTGAAATTTGAAGGTCCTATGTTTAGCATAAATGGTTGAAAAACGTAAAATGCGAATACTTGTTTTTGTATAGTCTTTTCCCAATTATTGCTATTTTTCAACAAGGGTGACTATTTTTTAAATTTTCAATCAACTCTATATTGTAGGAAATTTAATTACACAACTTTTATGTCAATACAACTTTTCTCGGAAATTAATACTCTTAAAGTTATAATCAAAAAACCAAGAAGAAAATCGAATTTTTCCTTCATTTTTTGACATTTTGATTATTTAAACAATGTTCCGGACCTTTTTGAGAGGGAGGATAACTCAAATATTATTATTTGAGTTATTTTCAAGCAATATCTGCAAAAAAAATTGAGTCACCTCTCAACGTCCAAATGTACTAATATTTTTACAGATGCGCCCTGGTCTATTGTTATGTTGATTCAAATTTACGGAACCCGAGTTAAATAACAAAAGAATAAACAAAATTTACACCTTACAGACATTAATATTATTTTAGAAATCGACTTTTTCATTAGCAAAAGTAGGTACATAACGCAATTAAACTAAAACAAAATATACCTATAACATTTTAAAAACAGAGATAATAATATATTTATAATAATTATTATCAGATTCACCACAAGTATTCATTTCATTTAAATGTTAAAAACCACAAAACAAAACCAAATTAAAGCAAAGGTATAACATCAAAAATAAAACTTAAACAAACGCATCACTATGAACAAACAGGTGATTTCATGACGTCACAGTTCTTTTAAAATTTTGCCATGGCGAGACAAACGTCTAAATCTGGCAACACAGGTTGGTTAATCTATTAAATGCATTTTGTAACAAAAATATACTCAGGAAGACCGAAACCTGTTAGAAATGGATAATGTAATTATACACGTGGAAGATTCAAACATTGCACAATGTAAGGAGGAGAGAAAAATAGTAGATTAAAAAAATAACAAAAAAAAATGATTTATATTTTTCCACACTGCATATCATAAAGGTGTTTCATGCGATATACTCAAATCGAAAAGTACATATACTCACTCCTTTTGGGAGACGACTTATAGCTGCTTTCCGAAAGGAGGAGTTAACCATACTGGGGTGTATATATATATATATATATATATATATATATTTATTTTTAGCCTCTCATGACGTCCCCCCATGTTAAACTGTAGTCTCTCGTGGCGTCCAGGTCTTCGTGGACTCCGATATACGGTTGCCACGAGGATTTTCTCTAAAATTTATCGCAGGTGAAAGGTACCACTTCCTACAATGCCTGAACAAAATATTGGCCGGATGTCCTCAGACACGTTATCTGTATAATAATATACACATTACTTGGAGCAGTTGCCGTCAGGCGCGCCACGTTCGCTTGCTGTATATCTAAAATCACTTTAACGGTTTTGGTGGCGTCCAAATATATATTTATTCAGTTTAAGGTTGTCGCGGAATCCGTATATTTCAGTTTATGTCCTCATGGCTTCTACTACGCTGTTGCCACCTCAAATGTTGGTATTTAGACTTCGGATATTTTTATAAATGATTATTGTAGTATTTTAAAACAATTATTGTTGTGACAGATTAATGATGTTCTCTTTGTATAATTAACAATGTATTTTTTTATTACAAAAATAAAAAAAATTAAAAAGTATGTTCATTAAAATTGATGAATTTATCATAACCAGTTGCCGAAACCGGTGGTCTAATTGCTCAATTGTAACATATTATAGAAGTGTTAGAATTTAGTTCTTAATTCTTGATTAGAAGATCCAGATTTAGAAATTAGAACCACAAACACATTTAAAAAATATAAATATCTCGGATCTATAATATCTAAAGAAGGCAAAAGAGACATCGAAAACAGAACACAGCAGGGTAAAATAGCGGTAAACATTCTAAGCTCTCAGCTATGGTCTAAAAAGATAAGACAAAAAACGACAATCTATCGTACCTTGGTAGAGCCTATTATGACTTATGGGGCAGAAGTTTGGCAGATCACGAAAAAAGATAGAAAGAGAATAGAAGTAGGTAGTAGAAATGGATTATCTAAGGAGAGCGTGTGGTATATCCAAATAAGATCGCATCAGGAATGAAGATATTAGGAGGACAAAAACTGTATATTCCAGAGTAGATAGAATTGAAACGAGACAACTAGTGTGGTATGGTCACGTCAAACGAATGAATGAAGATAGATGGCCAAAGAAAGCTTTAAATTATATACCACAACAAAGAAGAAGAAGAAGAAGAAGGGGAAGGCCTTGAGTTACCTGGGAAGAACATGTACGGCACATCATGAGAGATAGAGCCATCAAAGAAGACGAATGGATGGACAGAAAAAGATGGCGGTCGAAATGCGAGAAGCAGCAGAGGCTATAGGAACCTCGCTTATAGATATATAGATTTAATTCTTTATTACAATATTTTTAATTATATAATTTTTCTATTCTCATACTATAATACAATTATGATGTCACCACCTTTATCATAGATAGAATCAGATAGATCATTAGATATAACTAAGAAAGCAGGACGACCTTCTCCAGGAAGTACATAAAATAATGCCCTCTATTCGTAACGGAACATCACAAGAAATATGGGAGACTTTTAAACATTGTGTAACAACACCAATTGATCATCCAAAGATAAATAATCCTGTGCAACGGAAACACTGGATAACAGATGAAACCTTTCAAATCATTGAGAATAGAAGAAATCTTTGTCCAAAGTCGTATGCATAGTGAAAGGGAAAAAGCTAGTTTAAGAAACCTCAATAAAGAAGTAAAGCGAAGATGCAAGGCAGATAAAAAACTGTACTATCAAAGTATATGCAAAGAACTTGGGCCATTGAAGACAACACTGGAGCTCTGAGAACAATCAGAGAAGATATAGCAGAGACATGGAGATCGTATTGCAGGGACCTATATAAAGATGATCAACGCCAAGAACCTGTTAACCAAATCTTTGACGAGGTAGAAGAAGAACCTGATATTATACTTGAAAATGAATTAAGACTAGCGATCATTTAGCTCAAATATAATAAAGCACCAGGTCCAGATATGATAACAGCAGAAATACTCAAAGCCACAGAAGAAACTGGCGTAAAATTACTTCATCGACTCTGTAACCAAATATGGCATTCTAAACAATGGCCTAAAGACTGGACAAAATCTACAATAACAACAATTCATAAAAAATGCAGCTTCCATAAATGCGACAATTATAGAACTATTTCTCTTATATCACATGCCATTAAAATTAAAATAGTGCTACATATAATCAATGAGAGAATAAAAACATTATTTCAAAGAGAAATTCCACAAGAGCAAACTGGATTTACCAAAGGTAGAGGTACTCGAGAACACCTGTTGAATATAAGACAGATAATCGAAAAATCTAGGGAATTCAATATTCCACTGTACATATGCTTTATAAATTATCGTAAAGTGTTCGACAAGGTTAAGTGGAGACACTTATGGCGAATACTAAATATTACATGCGAGTAAGGGCCAAAATAAAGATGAAATTAGTCAAAGACAAAAACCGGAAAGTAAACACAAGAAGAAGATACAATGTCGAAGCTCTTAAACAAGAAAACACAAGTATCGAATTCACAAAAAGACTGAAATTAAACCGAACAGCACTGTCCCAACATGAGGAAACAGTGGAAGAAATATGGAAGAACTTCAAGGACATTATGCAAAAACTGCAAACGAAATTATAGGGATGAAAAAAAGAGAAAAGAAATGGATAACCGGAGACACATTGTACTCCAGGGAAATATATCAAAAATATACGTTCGGAACACTTGACCGGCCAGGTTTCAAATGGATTTTTTGGACACTATTATATACCTATTACATTATAAATACAAAAATGTCCGTTACAGTTCGGACGATAATTTTAGTTATTAACAAATAAGGGTCAAAATGGCAGTTTTTTCGTTTAAATCGCTACAGGTAAAAATAAGTAATTAAATATCTTATATCAGATAGAGTATTCATTTTTAGTAGATCAACAAAGGTTTAAAATGGCAGTTTTTGAATTTTCGTACGATTATTTGTTGCTTCGGAAATTGCAAAATAAAACTTAAATTTCGAAAATAAAAAATTTGCTATAACTTTTGCAAAAATAAACTTAAGACTGATATTACATGAAATATTGGGTCAAACAGTCCATGTCCAGTCCAGATAATACACAAAAAATTTCAAGGCGATTCGTCAATTAGTTTACATTATATTCAATTTGTTTATAAAAAAAGACTTTTCTTTGCAATAATGAAGCATGCTTTTCTTCATAAAATAATAATGATACAGCAATTTTGTGGAAACCACATGAAAACAGAATACTTATGTTTTCAAAGTTTTAAAAAAAATAATAAAAAGTCATTTTTATCATTCCGAAAATATTTTAGTAAAATAGAGTCATTTTTGGCTTATAAACAATTTGAATAACTTTGTTAGTATTGTCTGCAAACTAAATTAATCGACTTAGGGATGCTAAAGACCTACCGGTTATAACCTAAAACCGGTTTTTTTAATTCGAAACAACCGGTTTTACCGGTTGTTTTTTTGTCCCGGTTATAACCGGTTTTTTTATTTTTAAAGTAATTACCGGTGAAAAACCGAAAAAGTTACCTGTGGAAAAAAAATTTACTTAGAGAAAAATGAAGAAATTTCTATCTATTTTCGATCTCAATCATATGTATTATAAATAATATGCGAAGTAATTAACCCAAACAACCATAATTCAACTTTTATTTACTAATAGAGAACTGGACGAAAGTGTCACATCAGCTTTTATGAAACAATTTTGGGAATAGTTATTTTTAGATTTAGATGATAATATATTTACATAAAAAAGTAAGTGATCTGCTTGAAATTGATATTCCAACCACCATCTAAAAAATTGTTTATACTTAGTACTTGAGACTTGAGACTCTTGTTTGTAAGAAATTTGAATACCGAAAACCGATTAGGAACCTCCATTATGTAATTTTTAAACAATAAATAATTCTTAGGATATAAAAGGTAGGTATTATACGAACGTATTAAAAAATATTACCTACTGAAATTTTTTGATGGCAATAGAGAAGTAAATATAAATTGGTTTATCGAATTTATTTTTAAGTAAAATATAAGTAATTTGGATATTTTTTTTAAACTTGATAGATCCAAGGGACATTTCGGTAGATCGGTAGGATCATCACTTTTGGGAATATCCCAATTATTGACAACGCAATATACGCCGACGCCGTCTACAACGAGCTACGAATCAGAGATTGGGGTACTTTCGCCCATTTTTAGGGTAATTTGAAAGCGCCTGGGAAAATTTTTATTGGTTGAATTGGTTGGGAAATTTTTCGGGAGGAAAATTGAGCAAACTGAAGTGCAATATAAATGTAACATTATAACCTATTGACAGGGCCCCCGCTACCATATGTGCAAAGTGTGCAATGCAAACGGGCGCCATCCTTTAGGGGCGCCAAAATCCGGAGTTAAAAATTGCAAAAAAATTTGGAGAAAAAAACAAAAATTAATTTTAAAATAAAAGTTGGGAAATTAAATAGGATTAGGTATAAATAGGAGACAAAGAGGAGAAAAACAGAATACATTGGCCATATAATTAGAGGACCTAAATACCATCTGCTTCGCCTTATAATACAATGAAAAGTGGAGGGAAAGAGAAGGATTGGTCGAAAGAAACTTTCATGGTTGCGTAATATTAGACAATGGTGTGAAACCACAGTAGAAAAATTATTTCGCGCAGCAGCCCATAGAAAAAGGTTTTAGGGATTTAGTAAACATGATGGCGACCAACGTCTGAATACGGACACGCCACCTAAAGAAGAAGAAGGTATACATCCACACGAAATTTTATTAGTACATCATCCAGTTACTGTCGATTCGTATGTCGTGCGAGAAAATGTCAGAAGTCATGCATTTTAATTTATTTTATTATGATTTTATTCTGTTTGTTTCATTTTGATATTTTAGTATGCTAATAATAGTCCATTTACTCACTGTTTTTGATGTGTATTTTAAAGGACCGTTTGTATTGACATGAAATTTGGCATACAGATAGCTAACACGTCAAAGAAAAAAGTATATTGTGCCGATGTCTGCTTTTTGCCCTGGGGTGAGTTTCACCCCTTCTCGGGGGTGAAAAAACATACGTTCAAAATATGTCCAATATTGGATAAACTGACTCCCTGGGCAACTTTGGTTCTTATAGAGTTATTTCACAGTTTCAAAGTCAATACTTTATTTGCGCGTATATTTATAAGAGTTATTTATGAGTGAATATGTTCATTCGTAAGAAACCCCGTTTTAGACAGTTTTTCGCAAATAACTCAAAAAGTAAGTATTTTGTCGAAAAAAATGATCTTATAAAAAATCTAGCTATATGTATGAAGTCTGTAAACCCAGTAGAAGCAGATTTGTAGCTAATGAAAAGTATGTCATTATTCGTCAAATTTCAAATCGAATATTTCAACGTGAAAGAACCAAAAAATAAAGCACTTTTCGGGGAAACCTAATTACAACTTCTATAAAGTGTTAAAAAAAAGCACGCTCAAAATAAAGACTCCTTATTTTTTTGGTAAAAAAAATCTTAAAACTTACTTTCCTGTAGGACAAAAATTTTTTAAGATATGGCTGTTCAAAATTTGCATAAACTCGTGATTAGTGGCTCGTTCAAGCCCTTTTAACCTGTAAAACTTCAGATCGTATACTCAATACATAAGTAAAATAACTTGTGGCGTCTTGTGGTGAAGCGGTAACGATTAATTTCATTTGGGATGGCAATTAGGGGGCGATTTTCACGATTTTCTTTACAAAAAAAAGGGACCATCACTATTTTGAGCGTAACTTAGGTACTTATTACTTAGTTTTGATGTTAGAAACTAAAAAAAATAAAAATAAACTTTCTTTTAAACACTTTAAAAAAGTTGAGCTTTCCCCGATAAGTTCTTGATTTTTTGGTTATTTCACGTTGAAATATTCGATTTGGAATTTGACGAATAAGAACCTACCCTACCTTTCATTAGCTACAACTCCACTGGGTTTACAGACTTCATATATACACCATTTTTTTTCACTTTTTTATGAGCTATATTTTTGCCAAGATTATTTTTTTCGATAAAATACATACCTGTTTTTTTGTTGAAAAATGAATATATTTACTAGCAAATAACTCGAAAAGTACTGACTTAATGAAAAGACTCTATAGAACAAAAGTTGCTTAAAATTAATAGTTTTATTCAATTCCGGACTTTTTTGACCGTACGTTTTTTCGCTTCCGAGAAGGGGCGAAACTCACATCCAGGGCGAAAGCACACATCAGCACAATAGCACTTTTTTTTCTTTGACATTATTAGCTATGTGTATACCAAATTTCATGTCAATCCAAGCGGTTCTTTAAACTCCGGAGGTTTTACAATATTCGACCGTGGGTGAATGGACTATGAATATTACTTCTAAAAGTTCAATTTTTTGCTTTATTTTAAGCATTTACCTAGTTACGTAAAGTCAAAAAATAAATAAAAAAACATGATCCAAAGTAACTTAAGGGGCGCCAAAATCTTTTTTTGCACACAGGAGCCTGTAACTCTTACGGGGGCCCTGCCTATTGAGTATTTGCTTTTGATTAAAAAAACGAAAACAGGTTTTTGGAACAACCGGGTTTTTGACCGGTTATAACCGCCAAGTTAAACCGTAAGTAAAAAAAACGGTATAACCGAAAACCGGTTTTTTGTTCAACCGCCATCCCTAGACTTTAGGATTTAAAAGGCTGGTACTTTTACATTATTATTGTATTATCGGTTTATAACGTTCTCCGTCTTCCGATACCCGTTCGCCACTCCTCTCCGTCCGCACATTGATCTACTTTCAGACCTCTTTCATCCATGGCTTTGTTTATTCCTGCCTGTCAACTTTTCCTCGGTCTACCTCTTCTTCTTCTACCTTGCGGTTTCTAGTTTTGCACTTGTTTTGTGATTCTGTCTTCATGCATTCTTTGTACGTGACCAAACCATCGTAGTTGTATTTCGTTGATTTCGTCATTTATTGTATGTGTGACCTTCATTATTTCTCGTATCCGTTCATTGGTGACATGTTCTCTTCTTGATCTTCCTGCAGCTATTCTCCAAAACTCCATGTCGGTGACCTCTAACATTCGTTTTGATTTTTCCTTCATATGCCATACTTCTCAGCTCTATGTTATAATGCTTTTCACTACGGCGTTATAGATCTTTTTCTTGTTTTGGTTGTTTATCTGCTTGTCCCAGAGTACTTAGTTTAGGAGCCTAATTGCTTTCCTGCCCTGAGTGTTTCGTTCTTTAATGGCTCCGTCCAGTGTTCCATCATCCGTGATTTTTATACCCAGGTATTTATATTCGTAACATTTACTGATTGTTTCTCCTCCTTCTATAGTCGAGGTAGTGAAGCATTTTGGCTCGCAATTTTTTCGTCCAACATGGATTTACTTGAAATTTTCACAGAAGGTAAGGAATAGTCCAAGAATAGTCCAAGAGTGGTTGCCACCCTATCTCGGGGATGGGAATTTTGTATTGCATTTTAACCATGTAAATCGATGTAAAAAGTAATTCTAAGAAAAAAATGTTTTTTAAATTTTCTTCGTAAAACTAATATTTTTCGAGTTATTCGCGCTTGAAAGTAACAGTTTTTCGACGAAACAATCGCCTTTTTTAGAAGGTTTTTTGAGAATACCTCGAAAAATATGCATTTAATAAAAAAAACTGTAGATATCAAAAATGTATCTTTTGGTAACACAAATTAAATTAAACTTAAATAATCTTTTTTCAAGTATACTGTTAGACCTTTCAAAAAATAATAATATGAAGCTCCTCTAGCATGAAAATTAAGGGACTTATGATCAAAACAGTCGGTACCTGCTATTCTCTATGAAAAAATCAGTGAAAAAAACCCCCTAACTACCCTACTAATTAAAAATTGGTCTTCACCTTTCTGTCATTCCCTTTGTATTCGTATTATCAATACACCCAAGAAGTTACCTATTTAAAAGGCCTAATTTTAGAAAAATTGGAGTTACGAATACTGGAGATACGAAAAAAATTATGGAATACTAAATTGTAGCTTATTATTGAATAAGTAAAATTTCCTTCTGCATAGATTTTCATTACAGTGAACAGTTAGCGAGATACTATAGCTATTTAAAACCTCTATTTTCGAGCAAACACCCCCTTATTCTTTTAAACCCACCCCAATTAAAAACTAAGGGCTCTTACAGAATTTAGTTTTCACAGTCTTATAACTCTTTAAAAATCCTACAAAATTATTTTTGAAAAAACTTTTTATCGCCAAAATGAAGGAGCTATGTTTAGAAAACCGATATTTTTTTGAAAAATTGGAATAGTCCACTTATGGATCATTTTCAATGTATGTATAATACCACAAAACCGGTTCGTATACTAGAAGATGACTAAAAAACTATTTGTATTTATACATATTTGTAAATTCGTATTTTTGTGTAAATAAATGTTTTTGTAATTCTTTAATTCTACTTTTTTTTCTGTATAGATCTATTAAATTATCTACTTATAAAAATTGTGATGTTATTAAGGGTGGTTTTTAAGGGTTGAAATATTATGATATTTTATCCTAAAGTATAAAACAATCATTATTTAACCAATCAAAACCAAATTGTACCCATAATAAAATTTACAATGTTTTTATATAATTTTTGTTAATAAGGGGTAGGTTACACCCCTAAAATAATCAATGCCCTTAAGCATGATATAGAATATGAAGTACAGGGTGAGATGATCCTAATCCCAAATTTTTATGTAAATCGATGCAAGCCGAAATGATTCTTTTAGGATAAGTAAATTTTTTATATATAGCTCCAAGAAGGGTGGTTTTAAGGGTTGAAATATTATGATAGTATATCTTAAAGCATAAAACAATCATTATGTACCTAATAAAAACCAAATGTTGACAATATTAAAGTTTAAAATGTTGTTTTATAATTTTTTACAATTAGGGGTAGTTTTCACTTTTCACATTTCTATGTTAATATTTGTATTCACCATTGCCTCCCACAACTTTACCAAAGGTACACTGTCGTATGCCTTTTTCAGATCAATATAATATACGAAATAAATCTCTTGGTTAATCGCTGTTTTCTTTTCCATGACTTGTGCGATTGCAAAAAGGTGATCAATTGTAAATCTTCCGGCTCTAAATCCTGCTTGTTCTTCTGCTTCCATTTCCTTGTATTCGTCTTCTATTCGGTTTTTTAAGATCCTTCCGTATATTTTGCTGATTGTTGGTGTAACGGAAATACTCCTGTAGTTATCACATTGTTTTCGATGTGTACTTTTACATAAATGTTAAAAAAAATTTACCTTGGTTAATTACGGTCAAAGTTAGAAACTTTTTTTTTATTTAATTCACAGCTAGTTTGTTCATAACAATTAAGAAACCTAACTATCGCTATTTTGAAGTTCAAGGTATGTATATAGTTTATGTGTAAAAGTTTGAGTAAACTTGAACATAGTGGTTAATATATCTTTAAAAATAACGTGGCTAACTTTGCTCGTAATTAACCTAGGCGAAAGGTTTTTTTTTTGAAAATTCGTGTAAAAATATATCAGCTTTTCAAATCCCAACGCAGATTTAGTCAATATGTTAATATGGTTATTCAAATTGTTTACAAGCCAAAAATGATTCTACTTTCGTAAAATGTTTTCAGAATGGTAAAAATGACTTATTATTGATTTTTTAAATAAGTTGAAAATATAAGTATTCTCCTTTCCTGTGGTTTTCACAGAATTGCTGTATCATTATTATTTTCTGAACAACAACATTGCAAAAAAAGCTCTTTGTGATAAACAAATCGAATGAAATTTAAACTAATTGACAAATCGTCTGGAAATTTTTTGTGCATTATGTGGACTATTTGACTCAACATTTCATGCAATATCAAAGTCTTAAGTTCATTTTTGCAAAAGTTACAGCAATTTTTTATTTTCGAAATTTAGTTTTATTTTGCAATTTCCCAAGCAGGGGCGTGCAGTCCATGGAAGCAAGGGAAGCATTGCTTCCCTTGGTATCCGTAGTAATGCCGTACCAACTGAGTAACTGAGATAATTTAAAAAAAATTGAACAAACATATAATAAGCAGGATTTTAAGTTGCATACGAGAATATTTAATTATGTAGTACAAGCAGCAAGTACCTACCTAATAAGAAAAGACAAACGTATTTTACTCTATTTTTGTCATACAGTAAATAACAAAGCAATGAAATAGGTACTCATACTCGTATAAGCAGCGCTGCATGCTGCATCCTTCCGTACTCGGACCATGATCGTATTTCTACGGTGGTATTCGGAGTTATATCGGCATAATAATCTGATTTTTAAGTTGCTTCTCTCCAGCGACTCCAGCCTATGTAAAAATCACCGGGGTTACACGGTGAGCCGTGAGTTCAAATTTGGGGTATATCTTTAGCTTATAAGCAGTTTTGTCAGTTGCATACGAAGATGTTTTTGGTGAATTTAAATGGGATTTACCAGCATTTGACAATGACGGGCTTCGTTGACTGATTTTTTGAAAGTATGAAGATGGATTTTATTGAATTATTTATATAAATAAATTCATAGAATATTATTTATATAAATAAATTATAAAATATGTATTAGTGTTTTGGAAAATGGTGAAAATGTGAAAAGTGGGATACAGAAATCATAAATAGCTCGAGAGGATTTTTGGATAGTTTAGATTATTTGAATTTTATTTTATAACTTAGCTTTTTTCAGAAATATTTCTATTCTCAGATAATTTATTTAATGTATTGCAATGCAAGATAAACGAGATTGGTTTCTGTGTAAAAAAATTAGCGTATTTAAAGATATTATTAACAAAAAGAGATGACTTTGAAAAATGCTCAAATAATATGATGGCAAGAAGTTTTGAGCCTAAAAGGAAACGACTAGGTACGCACTGATAATGTTTGAGATGTCGAATCGTGCTACCGCCGACTCGCCGACTATACTATTTACCAGATTTTAGATCAAATATGCCAACGAATGGAAAATAGGTTTTAAGAATTTTGATGACCGAGACTTTCTTTAGCTGTGCAATTTTAATACAGTGGACTCGCGATTATCCGAGTTAACTGGGACCGTGACTACCTCGGATACGGAAAAACTCGGTTAACACTTAGATTGGTTATATTGATAGAAAAACACATAAATAATCATAACTGTGGATATTTTAATGACAAAATTAATACATTATTGGCTATAAAAGATAAAAACGTTTACCTTATCAATATTACTGCTTAAAAAGTATTTGATTTTATATAATAGGCCTTGGGCCCGCATATACAATTATTATTTATGACCACACCGTTGAAACTTTTTGTACTTGTTATTTGGGTGGAGTCGGACAAATTTTGAGCTTGGCGCATTATGGTAGTGGGGCGTTTATCTGTCAAGCGGTGACGAAGTTGTCAATTTTATGCAAGAAAAAAATTTATTACCACATTGGTCATTCTATTTTAATCAATGGATTTTGTCATATAAACAACGAAAACAATTTTGTCGGACAAAAATATTGGGGCATATGACGCGTCGGACACGCTAAATATGTCAAATTTATGAAAATAATAAATTTATTACCACATCGATAATTTTAACGGTATCTATCATAAAACCTTTTTACAATAATGTGGTAACCTTGTCGGACAATTTTCACGGGGCATATGCGCAGTCGGACGCGCCGAAGATGTCAATTTCCTGAAAATTTTTTATTTATTACCACAGATGTCATTTTTATTTTGTACTGTTCTTTTACATGTGTAATGCATATTGGAACACTTGTCGGACAAAAATAATGGGGCGTTTTGGTACAATTAAAATAAAAAGTAATTTTTATGCATACAGGGTGTTTGGTAAAGAATGGGCCATAGCTTAACCTCAGGTCCCTGAGGTTAAAATAGGCCGATATAAGCTAACTTACCTCAGTACAAAGTTTATAATAGCCGAGATACAGGGTGTCAAAGTTAAACTTTTTTTTTATTTATTATTGAATATTTCCTGATAGGTATGAGATAACAACATGAAATTTTATATCTGCGGGTTTCTTGGGTCGAGAAATCTATATTCCTTACCAAAAATTATGCATTGCCCAGAGGGCGCCACATATGCCTTTCAGCACTCATTTATTACGTTCAATTTTTTTTATCCCTCACTCTGTATAATTTTGACATTAAAATTTTTATTTTCTTATTAGTTTTACTTAAAAAAGGTATACTTCTTTCATCTTCCTAAACTCAACCGTTTTCGAGATAAACGCATTTTAAATATGCGATACACCATCATTTTTAGCATAATATCATTGTAGTTACACCCGAAAAATAACTTAAAATTTATGAAAATAATAAATTTATTACCACATAGCTAATTTTAACGAAATCTACCATAAAACCTTTTTACAATAATGTGGTAACCTTGTCGGACAATTTTCACGGGGCATATGCGCAGTCGGACGCGCTGAAAATGTCAATTTCCTGAAATTTTTTTATTTATTACCACACATGTTATTTTTATTTTGTACTGTTTTTTTACATGTGTAATGCATATTGGATCACTTGTCGGACAAAAATAATGGGGCGTTTTGGTACAATTTAAAAAAAATTAATTTTTATACATTTTTGACTTCATATTAAATTACGTATTTTTCGGCTCATATTACCCGTATGCGCGCCAATGGTGAATATTAAATTCTTAACTGTAGTTAAAAAAAGTAGTTAATAATGTAACTGTAGTTAATACCCAAAATTAATTTTGGGTACAACTCTAAGTCATCATCATCATCATCATCATTTGGCTCTACAACTCTATGTGAGTCTTGGCCGCGTTTACTATTTCCCTCCATTGTTGTCGGTCCTGAGCAGCTATTTCCTATTGCTGTACTCCCATTTTGCGTAGATCGCTGGCTACTGCGTCCTTCCATCTCTTTCTTGGGCGACCAACTGACCTTTTTCCATCGGGCCTTTCCCAGAATGTGGCGTTTAGAAGTCTTTCGTCACTTGATCTTAGTACGTGACCCGCCCATCGTATTCTGTTTGATTTAATGTAGCGTACTATGTTTTCATCTCCGTATATTGTCTGGAGTTCATCATTGTGTCTTCTTCTCCATTCTCCAAGTCATACCCTTTTAAATTTTTTACTTAATGTGTGTAACAATTTTCAGCTAAATCGATCTAAAAATAACCGAGAAAAACTGTTTTAAAATTTTTTTTGATAATACCTCCTCGTCGATAGCCTAAAATAATGAAGTTTTCTGTTCGTTTGCCCCAACATTTTTGTCAGACAGTTACATGTTTTGGTTAAGAATATAATTAGTTGTAACTTACTACTTTGTCGGAAAAATGGTTGTAAATATAAGGGATGCACGAACCCAGCATAATTTAAAAGTATAGTTTATTAATAAACATTAAATTTTTTGTCCAACTTTGGATTTGCCTCAATATTTTTGTCCGACACTTAGATTTTTTGATTTGGAATATAACTACTTATAACCCGATTTGTGTCGGAAATTTTTTTATTTCGAGAAAAAAAACTACAGAACTATGTTTGTCGTTGTTCAAGGAGTATGTACGCAAATATCAGATCAAAATTTTTCTAAAATTTTCCCTCTTGTCGGAAATTTTTTTGGAAAAATTTTGAGTACAGCTCTGCGTCTACCATTTTAAATGTTTTACTTAGTGTGTGTACCAATTTTGAGCTAAATCGGTTCAAAAATAACCAAGAAAACTGTTTTAAAAATTTTTTTGAAAATACCTTCTCGTCGATAGCCTAAAAGAATTAAGTTTTCTGTTCGTTTGCCCCAAGATTTTTGTCAGACAATTACATTTTTTGTTTAAGAGTATAATTACTTGTAACTTACTAGTTTTGTCGGAAAAATGGTGGTAAAGATAAGGGATACACGAACCCAGCATAGTTTAAAAGTATAGTTTATCAATAAAAATTAAATTTTTTGTACGAATTTGGATTTGCGCCAATATTTTTGTCGGACACTTAGATTTTTTTATTTGTAATATAACTACTTATAACCGGATACCTGTGACGGAAATTTTTTTTATTTCGAGAAAAAAAACTACAGAACCATGTTTGTCGTTGTTCAAAGAGTATGTACGCAAATATCATATCAAAATTTTTCTAAAATTTTCCCTCTTGTCGGAAATTTTTTTGGGAAAATTTTGGGTACAGCTCTACGTCATACCCTTTTAAATGTTTTACTTAGTGTTTGTACCAATTTTCAGCTAAATCGATTCAAAAATTACCGAGAAAACTGTTTTAAAATATTTTTGGATAATACCTCCTCGTCCATAGCCTAAAAGAATTAAGTTTCCTGTTCGTTTGCCCCAACATTTTTGTCAGACAATTACATTTTTTGTTCAAGAGTATAATTACTTGTAACTTACTACTTTTGTCGGAAAAATGGTTGTAAAGATAAGGGATGCACGAACCCAGAATAGTTTAAAAGTATAGTTTATTAATAAAAATTAAATTTTTTGTCCGATTTTGGATTTGCCCCACTATTTATGTCGGACACTTAGATTTTTTGATTTTTTAATATAACTACTTAAAACCTGATACATGTGCTGAAATTTTTTTTTAATTCCAGAAAAAAATAGAGAACGATGTTTGTCGTTGTTCAAGGAGTATTTACATAAATTATCAGATCACAATTTTTCTAAAATTTTCCCTCTTGTCGGAAATTTTTTTGGGAAAATTTTGGGTACAGCTCTACGTCATACCCTTTTAAATGTTTTACTTAGGGTGTGTACCAATTTTGAGCTAAATCGATTCAAAAATAACCGAGAAAACTGTTTTAAAAATTTTTTTGATAATACCTTCTCGTCGATAGCCCAAAAGAATTAAGTTTTCTGTTCGTTTGCCCCAAGATTTTTGTCAGACAATTACATTTTTTGTTCAAGAGTATAATTACTTGTAACTTACTACTTTTGTCGGAAAAATGGTTGTAAAGATAAGGGATGCACGAACCCAGAATAGTTTAAAAGTATAGTTTATTAATAAAAATTAAATTTTTTGTCCGATTTTGGATTTGCCCCACTATTTATGTCGGACACTTAGATTTTTTGATTTTTTAATATAACTACTTAAAACCTGATACATGTGCTGAAATTTTTTTTTAATTCCAGAAAAAAATAGAGAACGATGTTTGTCGTTGTTCAAGGAGTATTTACATAAATTATCAGATCACAATTTTTCTAAAATCTTCCCTCTTGTCGGAAATTTTTTTGGGAAAATTTTGGGTACAGCTCTACGTCATACCCTTTTAAATGTTTTACTTAGGGTGTGTACCAATTTTGAGCTAAATCGATTCAAAAATAACCGAGAAAACTGTTTTAAAAATTTTTTTGATAATACCTTCTCGTCGATAGCCCAAAAGAATTAAGTTTTCTGTTCGTTTGCCCCAAGATTTTTGTCAGACAATTACATTTTTTGTTTAAGAATATAATTACTTGTAACTTACTACCTTTGTCGGAAAAATGGTTGTAAAGATAAGGGATACACGAACCCTGCATAATTTAAAAGTATAGTTTATCAATAAAAATTAAATTTTTTGTCCGACTTTGGATTTGCCCCAATATTTTTGTCGGACACTTAGATTTTTTGATTTGGAATATAACTACTTATAACCTGATACTTGTGTCGGAAATTTTTTTAATTCGAGAAAAAAAAACTACAGAACAATGTTTGTCGTTGTTCAAGGAGTATGTACACAAATTATCAGATCACAATTTTTCTAAAATTTTTCCTCTTGCCGGAAAATTTTTTAAGAAAATTTTGGGTTCCGACCTACGTCATACCCTTTTAAATGCTTTACTTAGTGTGTGTACCAATTTTCAGCTAAATCGATTCAAAAGTAACCGAGAAACACTGTTTTAAAATTTTTTTTTGATAATACCTCCTCGTCGATAGCCTAAAAGAATTAAGTTTTCTGTTCGTTTGCCCCAACATTTTTGTCAGACAATTACATTTTTTGTTTTGAGAATATAATTATTTGTAACTTACTACCTTTGTCGGAAAAATGGTTGTAAAGATAAGGGATACACTAACCCAGCATAATTTAAAAGTATAGTTTATCAATAAAAATTAAATTTTTTGTCCGACTTTGGATTTGCCCCAATATTTTTGTCGGACACTTAGATTTTTTGATTTGGAATATAACTACTTATAACCTGATACTTATGTCGGAAATTTTTTTTTATTTCGAGAAAAAAAACTACAGAACGATGTATGTCGTTGTTCAAGGAGTATGTACGCAAATATCAGATCACAATTTTTCTAAAATTTTAACGCTTGTCCGAAATTTTTTTGGGAAAAGTTTGGGTACAGCTCTACGCCATACCCTTTTAAATGTTTTACTTAGTGTGTGTACCAATTTGCAGCTAAGTCGATTCAAAAATAACCGAGAAAACTGTTTTAAAATATTTTTGGATAATACCTCCTCGTCCATAGCCTAAAAGAATTAAGTTTCCTGTTCGTTTGCCCCAACATTTTTGTCAGACAATTACATTTTTTGTTTAAGAATATAATTACTTGTGACCTACTACTTTTGTCGGAAAAATGGTTGTAAAGATAGGGGATGCACGAACCCAGCATAATTTGAAAGTATAGTTTACTAATAAAAATTAAATTTTTTGTCCGACTGTCGAGTTGCCCCAATATTTTGTCCGACATTTTGATTTTTTGATTAAGATTATAATTACTTATAACCTACTAATGTTGTCGGAAAAATGGTTTTAAAGGTAAGGGTTGCACGAACCCAGTATTTTTTAAAAGACAGTTTATTAATAAAAATTAAATTTTTTGTCCGACTTTGGATTTGACCCAATATTTTTGTCGGACACTTAGATTTTTTGATTTACAATATAACTACTTATAACCTTATACTTGTGTCGGAAATTTTTTTAATTGGAAAAAAAAATACAGAACGATGTTTGTCGTTGTTCAAGGAGTATGTAAGCAAATATCAGATCACAATTTCTCTAAAATTTTCCCTCTTGTCGGAAAGTTTTTTAAGAAAATTTTGGGTACATCTCTACGTCATACCCTTTTAAATGTTTTACTTAGTGTGTGTACCAATTTTGAGCTAAATCGATTCAAAAATAACCGGGAAAACTCTTTTAAAATTTTTTGATATTACTTTCTCGTCCATAGCCTAAAATAATTAAGTTTTCTGTTCGTTTGCCCCAAGATTTTTGTCAAACAATTACATTTTTTGTTTAAGAATATAATTACTTGTAACTTACTACCTTTGTCGGAAAAAAGGTTGTAAACGAACCCAGCATAATTTAAAAGTATATTTTATCAATAAAAATTAAATTTTTTGTCCGACTTTGGATTTGCCCCAATATTTTTGTCGGACACTTAAATTTTTTGATTTGGAATATAACTACTTATAACCTGATACTTGTGTCGGAATTTCTTTTTTTATTTCGAGAAAAAAAAACTACAGAACGATGTTTGTCGTTGTTCAAGGAGTATGTACGCAAATATCAGATCACAATTTTTCTAAAATTTTCCCTCTTGTCCGAAATTTTTTTGGGAAAATTTGGGTACAGCTCTACGTCATACCCTTTTAAATGTTTTACTTAGTGTGTGTACCAATTTTTAGCTAAATCGGTTCAAAAATAACCGAGAAAAACTGTTTTAAAATATTTTTGGATAATACCTCCTCGTCCATAGCCTAAAAGAGTTAAGTTTCCTGTTCGTTTGCCCCAACATTTTTGTCAGACAATTACATTTTTTGTTTAAGAGTATAACTACTTGTATCCTACTACTTTTGTCGGAAAAATGGTTGTAAAGATAAGGGATGCACGAACCCAGAATAGTTTAAAAGTATAGTTTATTAATAAAAATTAAATTTTTTGTCCGACTTTGGATGTGCCCCACTATTTATGTCGGGCACTTAGATTTTTTGATTTGGAATATAACTACTTATAACCTGATACATGTGCTGAAAATTTTTTTTTTAATTCGAGAAAAAAATACAGAACGATGTTTGTCGTTGTTCAAGGAGTATGTACACAAATTATCAGATCACAATTTTTCTAAAATTTTCCCTCTTGTCGGAAAATTTTTTAAGAAAATTTTGGGTTCCGACCTACGTCATACCCTTTTAAATGCTTTACTTAGTGTGTGTACCAATTTTCAGCTAAATCGATTCAAAAGTAACCGAGAAACATTGTTTTAAAAATTTTTTTGATAATACCTCCTCGTCGATAGCCTAAAAGAATTAAGTTTTCTGTTCGTTTGCCCCAACATTTTTGTCAGACAATTACATTTTTTGTTTTAGAATATAATTACTTGTAACCTACAACTTTTGTCGGAAAAATGGTTGTAAAGATAAGGGATGCACGAACCCAGCATAATTTGAAAGTATAGTTTACTAATAAAAATAAAATTTTTTGTCCGACTGTCGAGTTGCTCCAATATTTTTGTCGGACACTTTGATTTTTTGATTAAGAATATAATTACTTATAACCTACTAATGTTGTCGGAAAAATGGTTTTAAAGGTAAGGGTTGCACGAACCCAGTATTTTTTAAAAGACAGTTTATTAATAAAAATTAAATTTTTTGTCCGACTTTGGATTTGCCCCAATATTTTTGTCGGACACTTAGATTTTTTGATTTGGAATATAACTACTTATAACCTGATACTTGTGTCGGAAATTTTTTTTTATTTCTAGAAAAAAAACTACAGAACGATGTTTGTCGTTGTTGAAGGAGTATGTACGCAAATATCAGATCACAATTTTTCTAAAATTTTCCCTCTTGTCCGAAATTGTTTTGGGAAAATTTTGGGTACAGCTCTACGTCATACCCTTTTAAATGTTTTACTTAGTGTGTGTACCAATTTTCAGCTAAATGGATTCAAAAATAACCGAGAAAAACTGTTTTAAAATATTTTTGGATAATACCTCCTCGTCCATAGCCCAAAAGAATAAAGTTTCCTGTTCGTTTGCCCCAACATTTTTGTCAGACAACTACATTTTTTGTTTAAGAGTATAATTACTTGTATCCTACTACTTTTATCGGAAAAATGGTTGTAAAGATAAGGGATGCACGAACCCAGAATTATTTAAAAGTATAGTTTATTAATAAAAATTAAATTTTTTGTCCGACTTTGGATGTGCCCCACTATTTATGTCGGGCACTTAGATTTTTTGATTTGGAATATAACTACTTAAAACCTGATACATGTGGTGAAATTTTTTTTTAATACGAGAAAAAAATACAGAACGATGTTTGTCGTTGTTCAAGGAGTATGTACACAAATTATCAGATCACAATTTTTCTAAAATTTTCCCTCTTGTCGTAAAATTTTTTTAGAAAATTTTGGGTTCCGACCCACGTCATACCCTTTTAAATGCGTTACTTAGTGTGTGTACCAATTTTCAGCTAAATCGATTCAAAAGTAACCGAGAAACACTGTTTTAAAATTTTTTTTTGATAATACCTCCTCGTCGATAGCCTAAAAGAATTAAGTTTTCTGTTCGTTTGCCCCAACATTTTTGTCAGACAATTACATTTTTTGTTTAAGAATATAATTACTTGTAACCTACTACTTTTGTCGGAAAAATGGTTGTAAAGATAAGGGATGCACGAACCCAGCATAATTTGAAAGTATAGTTTACTAATAAAAATTACATTTTTTGTCCGACCGTCGAGTTGCCCCAATATTTTTGTCCGACACTTTGATTTTTTGATTAAGAATATAATTACTTATAACCTATTAATGTTGTCGGAAAACTGGTTTTAAATGTAAGGGTTGCACGAACCCAGTATTTTTTAAAAGACAGTTTATTAATAAAAATTAAATTTTTTGTCCGACTTTGGATTTGACCCAATATTTTTGTCGGACACTTAGATTTTTTGATTTAGAATATAAATACTTATAACCTCATACTTGTTTCTGAAATTTTTTTTAATTGGAAAAAAAACTACAGAACGATGTTTGTCGTTGTTCAAGGAGTATGTAAGCAAATATCAGATCACAATTTTTCTAAAATTTTCCCTCTTGTCAGAAAATTTTTTAAGAACCTACAGCTCTACGTCATACCCTTTTAAATGTTTTACTTAGTGTGTGTACCAATTTTGGGCTAAATCGATTCAAAAATAACCGAGAAAACTCTTTTAAAATTTTTTGATATTACTTTCTCGGCGATAGCCTAAAAAATTAAGTTTTCTGTTCGTTTGCCCCAGGATTTTTGTCAAACAATTACATTTTTTGTTTAAGAATCTAAAAACTTGTAACTTACTACCTTTGTCGGAAAAATGGTTGTAAAGATAAGGGGTACACGAACCCAGCATAATTTAAAAGTATAGTTTATCAATAAAAATTAAATTTTTTGTCCGACTTTGGATTTGCCCCAATATTTTTGTCGGACACTTAGATTTTTTGATTTGGAATATAACTACTTATAACCTGATACTTGTGTCGGAAATTTTTTTTTATTTCGAGAAAAAAAAACTACAGAGCGATGTTTGTCGTTGTTCAAGGAGTATGTACGCAAATATCAGATCACAATTTTTCTAAAATTTTCCCTCTTGTCCGAAATTTTTTTGGGAAAACTTTGGGTACAGCTCTACGTCATACCCTTTTAAATGTTTTACTTAGTGTGTGTACCAATTTTCAGCTAAATCGATTCAAAAATAACCGAGAAAAACTGATTTAAAATATTTTTGGATAATACCTCCTCGTCCATAGCCTAAAAGAATTAAGTTTCCTGTTCGTTTGCCCCAACATTTTTGTCAGACAATTACATTTTTTGTTTAAGAGTATAATTACTTGTATCCTACTACTTTTGTCGGAAAAATGGTTGTAAAGATAAGGGATGCACGAACCCAGAATAGTTTAAAAGTATAGTTTATTAATAAAAATTAAATTTTTTGTCCGACTTTGGATGTGCCCCACTATTTATGTCGGGCACTTAGATTTTTTGATTTGGAATATAACTACTTATAACCTGATACATGTGCTGAAAATTTTTTTTTAATTCCAGCAAAAAATACAGAACGATGTTTGTCGTTGTTCAAGGAGTATATACACACATTATCAGATCACAATTTTTCTAAAATTTTCCCTCTTGTCGGAAAATTTTTTAAGAAAATTTTGGGTTCCGACCTACGTCATACCCTTTTAAATGCTTTACTTAGTGTGTGTACCAATTTTCAGCTAAATCGATTCAAAAGTAACCGAGAAACTCTGTTTTAAAATTTTTTTTGATAATACCTCCTCGTCGATAGCCTAAAAGAATTAAGTTTTCTGTTCGTTTGCCCCAACATTTTTGTCAGACAATTACATTTTTTGTTTAAGAATATAATTACTTGTAACCTACTACTTTTGTCGGAAAAATGGTTGTAAAGATAAGGGATGCACGAACCCAGCATAATTTGAAAGTATAGTTTACTAATAAAAATTAAATTTTTTGTCCGACTGTCGAGTTGCCCCAATATTTTTGTCCGACACTTTGATTTTTGATTAAGAATATAATTACTTATAACCTACTAATGTTGTCGGAAAAATGGTTGTAAATAAAAAAATTTCAGGAAATTGACATCTTCGGCGCGTCCGACTGCGCATATGCCCCGTGAAAATTGTCCGACAAGGTTACCACATTATTGTAAAAATGCTTTATGGTAGATACCGTTAAAATTATCCATGTGGTAATAAATTTATTATTTTCATAAATTTGACATATTTAGCGTGTCCGACGCGTCGTATGCCCCAATATTTTTGTCCGACAAAATTGTTTTCGTTGTTTATATGATAAAATCCATTGATTCAAATAGAATGACCAATGTGGTAATAAATTTTTTTCTTGCATAAAGTTGACAACTTCGTCACCGCTTGACAGACAAACGCCCCACTACCATAATGCGCCAAGCTCAAAATTTGTCCGACTTCACCCAAATAACAAGTACAAAAAGTTTCAACGGTGTGGTCATAAATAATAATTGTATATGCGGGCCCAAGGCCTATAAGGAAAATCCGTAGATTTTGTCATATTTTTTTATAAACAAATTGACTCTCCGAAATCTTGTTTTACTTTATTGTACTACAAATGTAGTATAATAGATAAAGTAGGATCATGTCAAAAAAAAAATTTATCTACTCTAGCTCATATTATGTATAAGTTTTTAGTTTGTGAAAACTGTCATTATAGATAGCCGTGCGTAAAGGATTTAAAAAGTGCGTGAAGTAGCAATGTATTTTGAATGGGATTTACTTTTTCGCACTGTTTTTGACACACTTTCATATAATATAATCAAATATTCTTAACTTTCGCGTTGTCATGGTGATGGCATTGTCAGCAATAAATTACGACAAAAGTTTTGACAGTTTTGTGGTTTGAAAGAAGTTAGAATTTTTAAATCTCACAGTTTCAAAAATTGTAGAATAGAAAAGAATTCCAGTGACGAAGAGTTACAGTTTTTTTATTTGTTTATCGTAGAAAAAATTTTGTATGAATCTGTGCGTGAAGTACTTTTTGCAAATTTACGCGGAATATTGCACTCGCCCCGCTGTCGCTCGTGCTCTAAACATCACGTGCGTTCGCAAAAAGCATAGTTCACGAACTGTTTCATAAATAAATATTTTTATTTCCTTTTTCCCGACGTTTTGAGTGGCCTTGAGTCTAAAAAGCAAATAAAAAACATGTCGGAAATATGTACGTACGTATGTACCTACGTATGTATAGTCCGTCCGCTATAACTTTTCCCATGCGGTACGATTCATTTTCAATCAAATTAAGTCAAAACATAAATTGAAACGAATGTCGATGTGTATATACATTTTGTATACTGTATACTATATACTACACACATCGGCGTACGTTTCACTTTCTGTTTTGACTTAAGTTGATTGAAAATTAATCGTACCGCATGGTAAAAGTTAGAGCGGACGAACTATATGTCACCACCGCCCAGCAAAAACTACTAGACCGATTTGGATGAAATTCGGTATAAGTACGTTTAAAAGAAGTTTGTCGAGAAACTAAGCTTTTAAAGTTAATCTCTCAAAGGGGGGTGGGGCGAAATCGGGGAGTTATTTACTGTCCATATTTGCTAATTTTGACCGAACAGAATGAAACTTAAAGCAAAGTTAGCTCATCGATAGCTGAATGGAAATACGGAATTTGACGTTTCCGAATTTAAAATGGCGGCTAATATGGCCGACCGCCCACGCGGCACATTTCCTTACCTATCTAAAAACTTAGTTAAGATAGGTTTAATTTGAGAAGGTCGTTATAATATAACCTAAAGATGGGGCTGTAATAAGAATATTAATGTTTTTCAGAAAAAGTTATGGGTTGCCTATATTTTATGCGTCAAAATTTGAAATAATTTTGAACTAGGTTTTCTCAAAAATGGATACAACAAATTTGTTTATTTTTTAATATATCTTTAATGTTTTGTCCGTTAATTGACTCACATTAGTCAAATTTCTTAGCTTCCAATAGAAAGGGAGTTATGAGTTTTTTAACTTAAATTTTAAATTTGGCAAACATATATGGTACTTTTTTTATCTATTCTCACAATAAATTTTACCCAAAATATGGCTTCCAGTTGTACCGGAAATGAAAAAAAAATATTAATTTTAAAATAGTGCAAAATTATCTTTCCATTGACAAAAAACTTGTTGCTGTAAAAACTCAAAAAGTTACAGTAAATAGAAACAAGAATAAAAAACCGCTAAACGCCGTAAAAATGAGTGGCGCATAAAATATTCCAGCTACAAAAGATCTGATATGAATATTACGTGGCGCGAAAATGGATTTTCATTTGATGCAAAACAAAATTGTAGTTTTATTTTAAAAGATTTTTCCATAATATTTGCTAAATTTGAAGTAAACGCGCCACAAAAGAGTAACTTTGATACAGTTTGAATTTTGAAACTCTTTTGTGGCGCGTTTACTTCAAATTTAGCAAATATTATGGAAAAATCTTTTAAAATAAAACTAGACTTTTGTTTTGCATCAAATGAAAATCCATTTTCGCGCCACGTAATATTCATATCAGATCTTTTGTAGCTGGAATATTTTATGCGCCACTCACTTTTACGGCGTTTAGCGGTTTTTTATTCTTGTATCAGGAGTTTGTCAAAGTTATTTATAAATTAAATGTATGAAGTTGAATGCAATGTTCCTCTATTACACGTCAAGCTTTATAAATGGTCACCTTTGTTGCATTATCTCCCAAATGATCTAGTGTCCATCGAATGTACACTAGATTTTTTTTTTATTCGAAATAGATTGAAAAAAAATTGAGATGGCCGGTAAATGAAGTCGTAACCACTACAACTACATAAACCATTTCGGGAATAATCGTAAATTGGATTATGCTTTTGTAGCTTAAAAACTTCTAAACGGCTTAACCGATTTTGATCAGTAAACATGAGTTTGAAACGTATTGACCAGTAGTATCTGATGGATCTAAGGTCAAGTATGAAAATTGAAGCTACAACAGGAATTATTGAGCTTGAGAAACCGTTTTTCTCACAGGAAATAGATTTTATCATACTTATGAAGCCTATAACCTAAAAAATACAAATTCACCGTTAAATTCGTCTGGTGTACTTCTATAAATGCTAAGTTATTGGCGCAATTTGTAGGTTGAAATGTTGAGTAATTGTCGAAAAACCAAAATTTTCAAAGTTTAGTTTTTCAGTTTTTCGGCTATACTGAGCCGTGTGTATGTCTGATTCTGACGGCTTAAACACAATGTGAAAGCTTAAGTCAACACTATTAATTTTATGTATTTGCGGTTCTCCTGACTCTTCTTGATCCGAATATATATACCCCCAAAGCATATGCCGTTTTGTACCTACCAAATCCTATAGCTGGCTTATGGGTGGTCAAAAGTCACAAACTACACCGGTTCTAAATCGGCCCTGACCCCCTCTTCAAACACAGAGGAAAAATATCAAATCGGTTTAACTTTCAAACACACATACATATATATCCACTAACATTTTCCCTTTTTTAAATAAAAATTAAGTCACATTTCTAAGCTCTATAACTATTGAATGGTATAACCGATTTTCAAAATTAGACATGCGTTGGAAAGGTAATGATCAGTACTGTTAGAAGCCGCAAAGGTCGGACTTAAATTTTTGAAGTTTTTGGGAGTTTTGGGGGCCAGAACGAAAAACAGACCTAAATAGGAAGGGCCGTAAAATCGACACCCTTGGACCAAAATGGATGGTTGACATATGAATGGGTGAGTCTTTTTCTGAACTTGAAGATGGGAGTTGGCACAATTTTCAATTCAGTCAGATTTAGAAAATTGAAAATTTCGTGTATATAATAGTGTCGCGTGTAGGGGGGCGTATTTCTGCGCCACTGGCGAGAACTACCGTTCTCTGGTAATTTTTTCGATATAAAACTAACAGCTTCGATAACCAATAAATCGAAAACTATTAATTTTATCAAAAAAATGTATAATGAACATTTTTTGCTTATAATTAATATTTTTACCTGCATTTGCGGTCAAAATATAATAAAAAATTTCCACCCTCGAGATGAGGTGGCAACAATCCCATGGTAAAAGCGTCTTTCGGCATCATATAGATTTTGATCCGTGGACTATCCACTACTTATTGTCAAATTTTCAAGCAAATCTATCCATTCTGTAAAAATTGCGAAGTGAAAAATTTCAGTTCCTGGACTAATTATACTTTTGGAGCTCTATAACTTCTGAACGGTTTACCTGATGTTGATCACTAAACATGAATTTGAAACGTATTGACAAGTAGTATCTGACCAGCATCCAAGATCGAGTATGATAACTGAACGTATTACAGGAATTATTGAGC
This sequence comes from Diabrotica virgifera virgifera, assembly GCF_917563875.1. NCBI lineage: Eukaryota > Metazoa > Arthropoda > Insecta > Coleoptera > Chrysomelidae > Diabrotica > Diabrotica virgifera. Next base: position 3,344,765 of record NC_065449.1, on the reverse strand, counting down.
TTGAAAAACCGTTTTTCTCGTAAGAAATAGATTTGATTATATTTATGAAGCCTATAACTTAAAAATTCGAATTTTCCCAGATATGAGGTATACACTGTTAGACGCGTCCTGAGTCCTTCTACAAACGCTCAGTTATTGGTGCAATTCGTAGGTTGAAATTTTGAGTAATTGTCGAAAAACCAAAATTTTCAAAGTTTAATTTTTCAGTTTTTTGGCTATGGCGAGCAGTGTGTATGTCTCAGCTTGATCGCTTAGGCGCCACTTGAAAGCTTAACTCAACCCTATTGATTTGGTGTATTTGCGGTTTTACTGTCTTTCCTTGAACCTAAGATATATACGCCCAAAAAATATGCTATTTTGTATCTACCTAGTCCTCTAGCTGGCTTACGGGTAGTCAGAAGTCAAAAATTAGACCGGTTCTGAATCGGCCCTCACACCTTCTTGAAACACAGAAAAAAAAATTCAGATCGGTGTAACTTTTCCACACACATACATACATACATACATTTTCCATTTTTTAAACAAAAATTGAGTCATATTTCTGAGCTCGATAACTTTTGAATGGTATAACCGATTTTCAAAATTAAACATGCGTTGGAAAGGTCGTCTCGTTGTGGGTCGTTTGGATGCATTTCTGTTTTTTCTATTTTTTCTTGTGTGTGTTTGTCCTGTTTTAGGTGATCTAACACCTCTTCAGGACATGTCTTATCTAGACACTGTTGTTTTATGTCCACTGGGACCACTGGTGGTAGTCTGAGCCGTTGGTGGTGGTGCACTGCTTGGAGGCTGTTGTTGGGCGGAGCAATCAGAGGAGAAAGTTGGTTCTACGGTTCTTTTCAGAATTTTTGATCTAAAACAAATTATTAATACATGCAAAATTTTAAGTTTATATGAAAAATTGAAAAAAAAAAAAATTTTTTAGTGTGTATGATAAAGTTTTAAAGTTTGAATTCAGGTTTTATAAATTGAAATTTAATTTGACTGTTTGAATATTTAAGTATATAAGAGTGATTGAATTCGCGTTGAGGGCAGCTGTGGCTGTATCCTCCCTAAAGACAGGTATAATTTGCAAATGAGTACGGGAAACCACAGAAAACCGAACTCTCCCTGTCCGAGGCAAAACTCTAAGTGAGTTATTTATCTAACGGTTAATTCTAAAATAAAGTGGAGTTGCCTCCAGGATATCAGTATATTCACCAGGGATGTCTTCTGTGCTGGCAAGAGTCAGCAATTTTGTTGGTAGGTGAGGTAATTTTCGTTTGGGTGTTCTGGTGAATACACTACCAAAGGATGAGCAGGTAGTTTTAAGGACGTTTTGAGCTCTGATGTTTTGGCTGTTTATGATTTTTGTAGTAAAACTCCTGCTCAGAGAGGAGATTCTCTCGTTTAGTGGCTGGATCCTTGCTAGATGATGTATGAGTCTAGATGGGTAGTCTCTTCGTTTGTAGTTTATTTTGCGGAGTATGCTGCGTTCTGTGGCCAGTAATCTTTCTGTGTTGCGTTTGTTTAGTAATGTGTAGATGTTTGATTTGTATTCGATTACTGGCCGTATGAATGTTTTGTATGTGTGCGTTAGTGTGTGTTTATGCGTCCGACCGAATCTTCCACAGAGACTGTTGAGCAGATTAACCCTCCGTTTCACCCTTTTGCGGGTTTCAGCCAGATCTCTGTCCCAGTTTAGCGTTCTATCAAAAATGACGCCTAGGTACTCAATCTGGTCACGAAGTTGTAATCTCTCGCCCCACAGGTCCAGGACGACTCTCTCTTCTGCATTACGTGTAGTGTGTGCGCTTAGGTTTGGGTGTCTGAATAGTATGGTTTGTGTTTTGTTTGGATTAAGTGTTACTCGCCATCTTCCACACCATCTTTCGACGGTGTTAAGGTGATTTTGAGCACACCTATTCAAAACGTGAATATCTCTCGATGTTGTTATTAGTGCAGTGTCGTCCGCATACAGTAATGTTAGTGTATTGGTGTTTCTAGGGTTAGGAAAGTCGCTGTTGTATATTGTGTATAGTATGGGTGCCAACACGGAACCTTGAGGTACTCCTGCTGATGGAGTAAAAGAGGTAGACAGCAGTGATTTGATCTTAACCATGACGGTGCGATCCGAGAGATACGAGTGAATGAGTTTTATGAAAGGAATGGGCATGCCGACGTCCCAGAGTTTCTTTGTCAGGCCGGCGTGCCAAACCTGATCAAAGGCCTTCAGCACGTCCAGGAATATGCCAAGTGCTAGATTTTTGTCGTTGAGAGTTTGAGTTATATGTGTGACGATTTCTGTCAACGCCGTTTTTGTGGACAGACCTTCTCTAAAGCCGAATTGGTAGGAGGGAATGATATTATTTTCGGTGGTAAAGTCAACGATTCTCTCCTTAAGGATCCTTTCGAAGACCTTACCAAGAACACTTAGTAGAGAAATCGGCCTGTAAGAGTTTAGATTTGTCTTTGTTTTGCCCTTTTTAGGGAGCATGATGGTGTGTGCTACTTTCCAAGCTTTTGGAAAGTAGCAGAGAGTTAGAGCGGCGTTGACAATGTTCGTCATATATTGTGCGACGCTCGGTGGGAGGTGTCTTACGCAGTTCCTGTTGATGTTGTCAGGACCTGGTGCATTGGAGTTGCCAATTTGGCAGTAATCCTCCAATGTTTGTTGACTCACGGGTGCCGTAAGCGGGTGCTCACGGCGAAACCGTGGATCGAATGGGGTTGCGAGCAGTCGTACTATATCTCTCTCGACCACCTCGTAGTAGTCTTGATCGAACCTCTGGTCGTGGGGCGTGACTAATGTGTTTTGGAGGTGTGTCTTGAAAGCTTCGGCTTTCTCTTGGTCTGAATTTATAATTTGATTATTTATGACTAGATGAGATGGATTTGCTTGTTTCTGTTTAGTTAGGACTAGTCCAAGCCAGCGGTGGCATCACGCCATTGTGACGCTTGCATGTTTTTCACCTCTAGCTTGATCCTAGCCGAGATACGGTTATACTCTGCCTTGAGAAGTGGATCGCGTGTTCGTTGGAATTGACGTAGGAGACGTCTTTTGTGTTTGATTTGATTTACTATGTGTTGAGGGAGTGGTGGTCTCTTTGGGTTTATAACCCGATTGGGGACTGATAGGTCAATTGCTTGTCCTATCAGTGTTTGAAGGACCGTGATATCGTTATCGATGTCAGCTTGCGTGTTTAAATTGCCTAACTGAGGAATATTCTGATTTAGATAGTGTCTATATAGGTTCCAGTCGGCATGTTTATAGTCTCTCATTACTCGTATATGTGCCTGTTGGTTCGGATTTAATATGTTTTCGTTTATGAGTATAGGTAGGTGGTCCGACGTTATAGAATCACCGATGATGCAAACATCGTCCAATACGTCTATCATGTCATACGTGCATATGACATGGTCGACAATAGAGGTGCCATTGTGATTAAATAACGTAGGTTCAGTGTTTCTGATTCTGTGAATGGGCAGTTCAAGGAGACAATCAGACAGCAGGTTACCCGCCACATTTGTGAACGTATCACCGAACTGCGTGTTTCTGGCGTTAAAATCACCCAGAATAATCGCCTTGCTCAGCCCAGAGACATATTCCAGAAGTGTATCTGAGAGTGTTTGTTGTGGATGTTTGTAATAAGAGACTATTGTCAGCGTCGTGTTGTTGTTTAGGTGTATGTCAACTGCCAAGACATCTTCATCAGTAATACCTACTTGAATAGGGATAGTATGAGGGGAAAAGGGTATACCATATTTAATAAGGAAGCCGTTACCATGAGATATTCGGCATCTTGGACGGTGGTGAGTGCTATAGCCAGGATAAGATGGAGAGGTTTTTAATTGGGTGTCGGTAAGGGCAAGTATTTGAATATTGTGGGTATCAAGTAAGTTTTTGATGAACGGTTTTTTCCTACCGGCACCCTGACAGTTAACCGCACCTATTGTACTGTCCATTTAAATGAATTGTGGGGTGTATGTGACTGTGGCTCTATTGTTATGGGCCACGATAGTACTCGTGTGTCCAAACATAGAGCAGGTGAGGTTGTTGGCGCAGTCCAGTACCGACTGTCTTCGGTCTGGGAGGACGTTTACCATTAGTAAGGAAATGAATTCAAGCGTGGTTTGCATATCGGAGGTGAAAGTGTAAGGTGGGATTCTTTTTTGGGTAGTAATGGGCTGAGTTTCTTGGAGAGTGGGAGGGGCCTCTTTCCGTAACGGACACTTTGGCGAGTAAGCCGCATGAAGTCCGTCACAGTTAGGACATTTGGGTGAGGTTTGTTTTGTGCATGCTGAAGAACGATGTTCCTCACCGCATGTGGGACAGCGGAACTGTTTCAGGGTGCATTCCTGGATAGTGTGTCCATTTCGAGCACACCTGTTGCAGTATTTAGGTATGGGTGGGATGGGATTAGAGTTTAAGGGAAGTTCACCTCGTACAGAAATGCCGTCAAGATAAAAGCCTCTTGTCAGCAGTTCTGTATATTTTTCCTCACTATCTGTGATTAGTTTAATAAACGAGGTGTATACTCCTTCCCGAGATACGATGCGCCAGAGACGGATCACTGGAACACCTAAGTCGGAAAGGATGACTTTGACTTCATCGTCAGTATAGTAATTAGCTATGCCTTTCAAGACGATCATGAAGGTTGGTTTATAGGTGGTTTGAGTGCGGTTGGATAATCTGTGTTTGGGGGTTAGTGTGATTTGGGAGTCGCCGAATTTATCACGCACTTTGCGCTGTATTTCGACATGATTGATGGGATTTCTGGTGGTGAGGTATGCTATCTGTGTTGGAAGGACTCTGCATTGGATAATTTGATTTAGGAGGATTTCTTGGGTGTTTATTATTCTGTGGAAATCACGCTGATTGCACTTTTCCACAGGGATGTTATTGAAGATGTATTCAAAGGAATTAGGATGAGGTTGAGGGATAGCGTTACTGGATGTGGAGGCTGTTTGACGGGTAGCAGAGGCGTAGGTAGGTTGGTTGTTGTTAGGTTGTGAGGTTAGTGGGTGCCTAGGTGGTATAGTGGTAGTAATATTGGTTGGATGATGGTTGTTTAAAGGTTGTGTTGGGTGGTTGTTAAAAGGATGTGTTGATTGATTGTTTAAAGGTTGTGTTGATTGGTTGTTTAAAGGTTGTGTTGAATGGTTGTTTAAGGGTTGCGTTGTTTGTTTGTTTATTGTGTGTGTGATTTGGTTGTTTGTTTGATTGTTGTTAGATGTATTGATAGAAGGTTGGTTGGTTGTGGGTTGATTTAGCATTTGGTTGTTATTGTTTACTTGATTGTTTGTTGTTGACGTCGAACGGCCAGCTGAACCCTTAACTCTCAGCAGTGCTGATATCAGGAGGTCCAGCTTGTCGTCCGAGATTTTGTCTAAAGAGTTGAGAAACGTGTCAATTACTTCGTCTGTTGTAGGTTGTGTACTATATTGAGATGTTTCAGTTATGTTAGACGTGTTGATAGAGCTAGAATGTGAATCGTCGTGTGTTGCAATGTCGTTAAAGGAGTCGTTGTCATTTGTGGGTAGTTCGTTGTTTTCGTTATCATTGTTTTGTGAGTCGGTGTCGTTTATATTTGGGGGGTCGGGTGGTTTGTTTGGGTCGATGGGCAATTTTGAAGTGGACCTTAGTGATCGGGTCTCCATGATGCTATTCGAAGGTCAGAGTTTATTGAAGACACCTGTTCAGCTATACGTGGTGCAATGTATAGCTAGGTAGGGCCACCGGACTGTACAAACTGTTTTTGTTAGGCTGTAGGGTCCCACGATGTGTGTATTCTCGCGATATACTATTTGAGTCCGAACCGCGGCCAATTCCCGTCGAAACGACCAACTGCTGAACGCTAACGGCTTAAGTGGACGTGCCTTCTTACGGAGCAGTCCACCGACCTACGCTAACAACAGTGTGTCGCTGAACGGAAAAATACCGGTAGTGGAAAAGCCCTGGGCGGGAATATCCACTTGTTCGATTCGAGCCAAATACCACACCGATCGGTATACGCCGTGATAAAAATCACAGCGCACACGTCTTCGTAACCTTTGTAGCAGGTTACAACGCTTTTTTCTCTTGTTTTCGCTGGTACGATACTATTCGCGGGTTGTTTTATAAGACGGAACGAGTCACGCTGTATGACCCAGCACGCTGAACTTGCGACAAGCGGATAGCTGTAGCTAATCGGCAGGTCGCGTCAACGTCTGTGCTATAAGGTCACCTACGTGCTTATCGCTCGGAGCTCTAGAAACAACTGTGAACTGCGAACTGCGCGTTGGAAAGGTAATGATCTGTGCTATCAGAAGCCGCAAAGGTCGGGCTTAAATTTTTGAAATTTTTGGGAGTTTTGGGGACGAGAACGAAAAACAGGCTTTAAATGGGAAGGGCCGTAAAATCCACACCCTTGGACCAAAATGGAGAGGTAACATATGGATGGACGAGTCTTTTCCTAAACTTTAAGATGGGATTTGGCCCAATTTTCAATTCAGTCAGGTTTAGAAAATCGAAAATTTCGTGTATATATAGTGTCGCTTGTAGGGGTGTTGTGCGCCACTGGTGAGAACTGTCGTTCTCTCTGGATGGATGGACGAGTCTTTTCCTAAACTTTAAGATGGGATTTGGCCCAATTTTCAATTCAGTCAGGTTTAGAAAATCGAAAATTTCGTGTATATATAGTGTCGCTTGTAGGGGTGTTGTGCGCCACTGGTGAGAACTGTCGTTCTCTGTGGATTTTGCCATAATCTCATGAGTCATCTCTCACACTGTATAAGCGCGATCATAGCAGACCATATAGGGCAGTCAATGAAGGTATTTGGCTCCGAATTCCATCCTACAACATCGATTTACTTGATATTTTCACAGTAAGTAGGGAATAGCTTAAGAAACAAAGTCTACCCTATATGCTATGGCGCTTTTTATCTTGGGCGGTTCCCACCCCTTCAAGGTGGTGAAACATTTGTTGGTCAAAATAACCACGGAAGTGGCTAGAGAACCTATTTCTGAGCAAAAAATATTTTATATTTTTTTTTTTTAAACTCAATACTTTTTGAGTTATGCGTAGTTTAAAATTGGCCATTTTCATTGTAAAATGACACCTTTTCGGATAGTTTTTTGCGAATACCTTAAAAAATATGCATCTAACTAAAAACTTATATAAAACATTTTTTAGCTCACAAAAAAACAAAGAGAATTTGTTCATTAGTAAATCTTCTATTTATAATACAAAAAGAGGTATGGTAGGTGAAAGGAGTTTGTTTTTTTGGTGCATGCTCAAATCGGTGTATTCAACTTGAAATAACAGAGGAACGGTAGATTTTATTTATATTATACAGGGTGTCCCGAAAAGATTGGTCATAAATTATACCACAGATTCTGGGGCCTAAAATAGTTCGATTGAACCTAACTTACCTTAGTACAAATGTGCTCATTAACCTTTTTACTGGGGGAACCGGATATATACGTAAAATTATTTCGTGCCCGTGCAACGGGAACCGGATAAATACGCGTAACCTTTTTCGGCATTCGCTGCGGCAAGCGTATGAATCAGATAATATTTTCGTATTGTATGTTGCCCATTGAAGAGAGATAAAATTTACAATTCTTTTAAAAATTTTATACTTTACTGCGGGAGCCGTATAAATCCGCACCTTTTTATACAGGCACGCACTCTGGAGGATTTACTTGTAAAACCTTAGGATTTCCCTTCGCTGTATTTATGCAGGATTGTGTTTATCAACTTTTAGTTTAAAAATTCAATTGTGCGAATTACAGCTGCTGATAAACCTACTAGGTTGTTCAATAAGTTTTGAGGTTCGATAAGAAAAACGCAATTTTATGACTTGAAATACACCTTATTATTCAGTATAGTCTTACTGAACATCAATATACAGTAGGAAAAATGAAAGAATACCCATGAACGAACATAACACGCTGTATTTTCCTGTCACCGTGTCATACAAAAAATTGGCCAGCGCAAGTACATGTAATAATTATTATTACATGTACTGGGCAATTTTTTTTGTGACAAGGTGACAGGAAAATACAGCGTGTTTTATATGTTCGTTCATGGGTATTCTTTCATTTTTCCGACTGTACTTATTCCAAGGAGATTTTCAATTTATTAATTCCATCGCTGAAGGGAGATTCAGGCAGGGTTGCAAAATACGCTTCCACAGCTGTTATATACTCATTATTTGATGAAAAACGCTTTCCACGCATACATTTTTTTAGGTATGGAAACAAATGGAAGTCGCTAGGAACCAAATCTGATTAATACTGTGGATGCTCTCACAATTCGAACTTTAATTCATGGATTTTAGCCATTGGTAAAAAACTCATATAACACGGTGCATTGTCCTGGTGAAAACGGATTGTTTTCTTTTGCAAACCGAGTTCTTTTTCACGATTTTTTTTCCTTCAGCTGGTCTAAATGTTTACAATAATATCCAGAATGTACTGTTTTATCAGTTTGCAAGTAATCCACAAAAAAAAATTCCTTTCACATCCCAAAAACTGATGCTAAAATCTTCTTTGTCGATTTCTGGACACAAACTCGTTTGGGAGCCGAAAAACCAGATTCTACCACTTTTTACCTTTTGTTTTGATTCGGGATCATGGTGATAGACCAAGTGTCATCCATTGTGATGAGTGGACGCACAAAATCTACTTTATCCTTTCAAAAACGCCCTAACAGTCCGTTCTTTAACGGTAAAATATTGCAAAACCTCTAAATTTTAAAGAACCACTTGGATTGACATGAAATTTGGCACACATATAGCTAACAAGTCAAAGAAAAAAAGTGATATTGTGCCGATATGTGCTTTTGCCGTGGGGGTGGTTTTCACCCCTTTTAGTGGGTGAAAAAATATTCGTCCAAAGAAAGTCAGGAAATGGATAAACTGGCTAATTTTAAGTAACTTTTGTTCTATAGAGTTTTTTCACTAAGTCAATACTTTTCGAGTTATTTGGCAGTGAATATCTTCATTTTTTCAACAAAATAACCGCGCTTTTAGACGGTTTTTCGCAAATAACTCAAATAGTAAGTATTTTGTCGAAAAAACATTTTTAACAAAAATATAGCCTGTAAAAAATTAAAAAAAAATGGTGTATACATCACGTCTCTACACCTAGTAGAAGCAGAGTTATAGCTAATGAAAAATGGGTTCATATTCGTCAAATTTCAAATGGAATACTTTAACGTGAAATAACCAAAAATGAAGCACATTTCGGGTAAAACTCATTACAACTTATTTAAAGTGTTTAAAAATATCTTTATTTTTGTTTTATAAAAAAAATTTCTAGCACCAAAATTAAACAAGTTACACTCAAAATAAAGTTAGTCCCTTTTGGTTTTGGTAAAAAATCGAGAAAATCACCCCCTAATTAGTATCTTAAATGAACTTAATCGTTATGACTTCACAGGTTTCTTGACTCGTGTATATATTGTTTATATGATCTGTAAGTTTCATCGCTTCAAAGTCCTTACTATTGAAAGGGCTGTAGTTAAAAGGGGTTAAACGAGTCACTGATCACGAATGTATGCAACTTTAGAAACACCAAATCTTAATCAATTTTTGTCTAACAGAAAAACAAAAAAATGCGTCATATTCAGAAAAGCAAATCTGACTTTTTTTGTTTATCGTGATTTTTGGTATCTCTAACAATTTTTAAGTTATTTCGAAAAAAATCATATTTTTCAAAATTTTAGTTTTTAAAAATTTTATTTGAAACCAATTTTTTTCAAAAATAAGCACTTTGAATCGATGAAACTTACAGATCATATAAACACAACATAAGTAAAATAATTTGTGGAGCGGTAACGATTTAATTTCATGTAAGTTGCTAATTAGGGTTTGGTCTTCCCAATTTTTTTTTTGCAAAAACAAAAGGGACCAACTTTATTTTGAACGTAACTTGCTTAAATTTAATGCTAGAAACTTTTTGTAAAATCAAAAATAAAGCTCTTTTTAAACACTTTAAAAAAGTTATAATGAGTTTTCCCCAAAAAGTGCTTAATTTTTTCGATATTTCACGTCGAAATATTTTATTTGAAATTTGGTGAATATGAATCTATTTTTCATTGGCTATAACTCTAGTTCTACGAGATCCAGAGACCTAACGCGTACACCATTTTTTTAACTTTTTTATAGGCTATATTTTTTTTAAGAACGTTTTTTTCGACAAAATACTTACTTTTTGAGTTATTTGCGAAAAACCTTTTAAAAATGTGGTTATTTTGTTGAAAAATGAACATATTCACTCGCAAATAACTCGAAAAGTGTTGACTTATCGAAAAAGCTCTATAGAACAAAAGTTACTTAAAATTAGTTAGTTTACCCATTTCCGGACTTATTTTGGACATATATTTTTTCACCTCCAAGAGGGGGTGAAAGTCACCCCCAGGGCAAAAGCACACATCGGCACAATATCACTTTTTTTCTTTGACATGTAAGCTATACGCATGCCAAATTTCATGTCAATCCAAGCGGTTTTTTAAAATTTAGAGCAAAAACCGTGAAAGAATGGACTATAAATATTTCTGAAAAATTCGCATTCGGATGTGTTTGTGGTCTGTTGTAAGCAAATGCGGCACCCATTGTGACCACAGCTTTTTGAAACCCAATACTTCGGCCAAAATATTGCTTACTCTGCCAAATGAGATGCGTAGGGATCCTACTAAATCGTTTTCAGTTACTCGACGAGTTTCCAATACCATATCCTGTGTTTTTTTCTACGATTTCTGGTGGTCTTGCTGTTTTTGGGCGTCTTTGACGTGGATCGTCTTCAAGGCTTGAACGACCACGTTTAAATTGACTAACTCACTTTCTACAGTAATAATTGAAGGCAAAGAGTCCGTATTCACTTTTAACATTCGTTCATAAATTTCGTTTGCCTTTAAACCTTCAAAAAATAAAAAAAAAGTATGTGTGTACTTTGTACGCACATAAGAAGTTATACTTCTATTATATGATTTCAACGAAATCAATATACTTTAAACAGTTTCTCTACTACTTTCCAAACATTTTTATTAAAACAATACCAAAAATTAAAAAAATAAAAGAATAAAACACACACAAACACATTGAAATGCCACAAATGATTTCTGAACAATAATTGTTGCCAAAAATTTTAATTAAATACGTATTTTCTGAAAAAAATTATATAATAATATACTTACAATCATCAAATCTATATAAAAAATAAAAAAATAACAACTTGCTTGGGGCTTGAACCCACTTCACGTCTATCGCGCCGTACGAAAGTCGAAGTGATTTCCCACTGCACCACATTCGCGTATACGTCATGTGGGAATATACACAAACTAAACGTTTACACCATAAACTTTTTGACATTTTGTTTATTTATATGAATTTAAGCAAATTATTAGTTTGATTTTTGTCAAATTAAAATACAGTAAGAAAACGATATATTAGATGAAGATTTGTAGAAAGTTTGTTCGTAATCAGATTATGTAAATTAAAGCATTGCCTACTAATAGGTAACTACATTATTTTTTTTTACATTTTCCAAATAGATGGGTATGAAGATAATTTTTTATTGGAATACAACTGAAACATTTAGAATTACGTACCTGTGGCTTTTCAAAACTATTTAAAAACTCACTATAATTATAAATTTGATTTTATTTCTGTCCTCACAACAATAAAAACTAATATATACAATATTTTTGTTTACCGATAAACTCCATATTGAACAATTATTGACAGATGATTTCAACACCCAATCAGAGCCCGTATAACGACTAATACCATGCTGACGATGTGCGCATGCGCGCAGATTAATAAAATTTCACCCTCAATGAAATCGCGCCTAAAGAAGTAAAACTTCAAAAATTCAATCACTGCACGATACTTGATTATTTCCATTGTAAAAAATACTGTGACACATTGATACTAAATGGCTTCTAAAAAAATAATGAATTGACAGATTGAAATAAAATTTCACATACGTTCATATGAAGAGTGTACCAACATAACAAAAAAAATTAGGTAAGTAGCAACGCCCTCTCTTATCGAACCGCAAGACTTATTGAACAACCTAGTATTATTGACTTTGAAAAAATTACAAGAGCGTTATGATCGGTAATTTAATAAAATACAACAATAATAGTAAGTAATCTGAGATTTTTGGGTTGCATTTTTAAGATTTTTTGTGTGTGTAGCATTTAACATCAAAATGATTGCAAATGAGGGCCGAAAATTGCAGAACATATTATATCCAGTTTTGCCACTCCTAATAAAAGTGGGAAAGATCCTCAAAAATAAAATTTTGAATCAGTTGTATAAGGTCTATTACGTCCACAAATTATTAGTTTTCAAGAATCTAACAGCAACAGATTAACAGTTACTTCTACAAAATTGCAAATACAGTCCTGAATACACTGTATTGATACACTGCGCGAACCGTATTTATACGCCATAGTACTACATCGACTGACTGCGGCAACCGGATTGATCAGCACAGGCATGAAACAGCCGTACCAGAGACCATACTACTTTTAAAACTAGTCGCAGTGAAAAGGTTAAAAAAGTTACAGCCCTTTGAATTTACAAAATAAAAATCGATTTTTTTCAATATATCGAAAACTATTGGAGAATTTTTATTGAAAATGGACATGTATCATTCTTATGGCAGGAACATCTTAGAACAAAATTATAGTGGAATTTGTCCATCCCATAAAAATTTTATGGGGGTTTTGTTCCCCTAAACCGCCCAAACTTTTGTGTACGTTCCAATTAATTCATTATTGTGGTGCCATTAGTTAAACACAACGTTTCCAAAACTTTTTTACCTCTTAGTATTATTTCGATAAGCCAGTTTTAATCGAGATGCGGCTTCTTTTTAATATGTTTACCTACAATTTTTATGGGGGTTTTGTTCCTTTAAACCCCCCCAATGTTTGTGTGCGTTCCAATTAAACTATTATTGTTGCACCATTAGTTAAACACAGTGTTTTTAAAACTTTTTTCCTCTTAGTTTTTTTTTTGATGTCACTTTTTATCGAGATGTGGCTTCTTTTTCAAAATATACCTAAAAATGTGAGTTATAAATAAATTTTCAGATTATTAACAGGTGTCTCTAATCATACTTAACCATATACATATATGTGGTGGATTCGACAACTATTCAAAATATCTCGATAAACACTGGCTTATCAAAAAAGTACTAAGAAGCAAAAAGATTAAAAAACATTGTGTTTAACTAATGGTGCCACAATAATAATTCAATTGGAACGTACACAAAATTTGGGGGGTTAAAGGGAACAAAACCCCCATAAAATTTTTATTGGGGTGCATCAATTTCACTTTAATTTTTTTTTAACATGTTGCTGCCATAAAAATTTCACATGTCCATTTTCAATAAAAAATCTCTAAGACTTTTCGATATATGAAAAAAAAATCGATTTTCATTTTGTAACTTCAAAGGGCTGTAACTTTTTTTGTGTGCACTATTGGATATAGGTAAGTGAGGTTCAATCAACCTATTTTTGTCCCCAGAATTTGTAGGATAATTTATGACCAATCTTTTCGGGACACCCTGTATAATGTATAAGCATCCCTCATTAGGCGACTTTTTTTTTATAATTATATTTTTGTCTCTTCTTCCAAAGTAGTTTTCACCGTATCTTTCAAAAAGGTGTGCGGTTTATTGTGCCGGTGCGGTATGTTATTACTTGTTTTTCCTTTATAGGGGAGTGCATTTAGATTTTCACTTCGGAAAAAATCAAACAAGATAAAACTTTCTGTAATTTCATTAAGAAATGTTTAATAAACAACATATTAAAAAGTTCTACTCGAGAAGTGGGTGCTTCATTTTTTATTAAACTAATGAACAGCGAAGTTAGATGTTTTTTTAGATAACTCCGAAAATATAATTTTTAGAAAAAAACTGACTTGACCATTAAAAAACTGAGAAAATTTTACAAAAAAAACCTTATATAAAGTTTTTTCTAAAGTTTAATCTCTAGCTGCTGTAATTTTTTATTTATAACGCTAAAGTCACCCTTCTCACACACATTGGCGCACTGTAAACTAGCGTTGGAAGAAGTGCATGGTTGAGTTTTTTAATGTAATTCTTGAACTAATGGATCAAAAGAAATTTTACAAATTGGACATGAAAGAAGATGAAATAAGCTATCTTATGGTTGTAATAAAAAGAAATAAAATATATGGACATAAGTACGGTGTAGGCGGAAAGTGAGCCTTACATGAATTTTGTTTAAAAATGATTTAAAAATTTGTAACTATTACAATTTTACTTATAAAACTCTCAAATTTGCACAACTTACCTCTCAATAATCTTACTAAACGATGCTTTGTTCAAAAAAATCTCAAAAATTTAATTCAAATAATACGATGTCTCAAAAAATGTAATTTTTGGAAACTTCGTAGTTTTACAGAATTCCCACCAATTTAAGACGGTATTACTCAAGTTTGAATAAATCTAATACAATTTTTTTGATATTTTTTAAATCTTAGGATGTGATCTTAAAAAAACACTGAATTATTTTAGTTCAAAAATAAAATAAACAATTTATTTTAGAGAAAATTAAGAAAGATAACAAAAATGTAATACAAAAACCGAAAATTACCAGCTGAAAAAATGTATATACAGAGTGATCAAAACTTTTTTCTGTAAGACTTACCTAAAATACATTTAATAATAAGCTTCAACAATAATAAATGTTCAACAAAAAAAATTTTTTTTAGCTCTTATACCTGCGACTTATGTCTGCGTAACCTGGAACCTATTGATAACTTTTTTAATATCAGATTTACGAAAAAAAGTTATTCTTCATAAAATACTCTGCATCGTATATAACATAAGATGCAACCATCAAATATCAAATTTTGTTAATTTTGTACGAGGTATGTCAAAAAATATGAATTTCACTCAAGAGTAAAGTACCTTTATATTACACAATATCGAAAATTTTTATAAAAAAAAGTTGTTTGGAATTAAAAACTATGTTCCAATATGTAATTATATCCTTCTAATCGAAAATTTGTTTTTCAACGGAAACTTTTCGTTTATAAATTTGCAAAAGTCTGTGTGTTATTGCGTCGCCGCTCCTGCAATACTTAGAGCAGACGTATCGATGGATTCTTATGTAGTTTTGTCTTCTGAATCCAAATCTGAAAACGGCATTTTGATATCTCTAACCGTCTTCGAGATAATCGACCTCAAAATCGAAAATGTGACGTCACAATCCGGTTATCTCCTACCAGGCACTAAACGTCAGCTGAAATCTTTGATTAGGAAGTAGGCTACTTTTTTAACCTGAATTTGTTAAGCAAAGCAAATGTTATTATTTACATTTGAGTTTGACACTTCGTGAATGTCAAACTAAATTTTAAATTATTTAGCTATTAATAAAATATAAATGACATTTTATAGTGAATTTAATTATTATATAAAATAATATGTGTAATAAATGTATAAAAATACAATTTAAGTATATTTTGAAAGCAATAATACATATTATACTATATTAATAATGAATCAGTAGAAACGATTATATTTAAATTTGGTAAATTATCTATAACTCCACTCGACCAGTGACCAGCGCACACAACTCAAAGCACAAGTACGCAAATACGGTTGCGTGAAGCGTGGCGCAAAGCCGTGGAATTTACGAGACTCGCTAGGTCTGTAGATCCAAGTAAAGTTCATCAGTAAAAGTATTTTATCATGTATGTATTATTTATTTTACAATATTGGAAAATTGTTATTTAAAATGTGGTTTGGAATAAAAAAAGTATGTTCTGATATATGAAATTACATCCTTCTAATGGAAAAAAATATTTGACGAATTTTCTCAAATTATGGATACCAACATCATTTTCATTTATAACTCTTGTATTTTTAATTTGACGAAGAAAAGTTATCATGAATCAAATTTTATTAATTTTATACGAGGTATGTAAAAAAATATAAATTTCGAGTAAAGTATCTTTATAGTTCACAACATTTAAATTAGAATGATGTACTTGCACATTAAAACATAATTTTTAATTCTAAACAGTTTTTCGTAATAGCAATTTTCTATATTATGAATTTAAATAGGTATATAGACAAAGTTTTCGTTATGATAATGCTCGCATTTTCAGCTTGTTTTTAATATTGTTTCAAATTAATTATACCCATCATTAAATTTTCACCTATTATTTATGATAACTGTTTTATTATTAATTTTACGAAGAAAGTTATTCGTCATAAATAGCTGTGCATGGTCGAACACTTAATATGCAAATATAAAATATTATATTTTATCAATATTATACGAGGTATGTAAAAAAATTATATTTCGCGCAATAAATATGTACCTTCATAGTTCACAATATTTCGATTAGAAGAGTGTAATTGCATATTGACACATCGTTTTTAATTCTGAACAACTTTCCATAATAACAATTTTCAGTATTATGAAAAATATAGGTATTTTACTCATAACTGAAATTTGTTTGATTGGATTCTATTTCTTTTTCATTTAAATATCCGCCATTTTAGATCCGCCATTTTGAAATTTAAATTTTTAATCTTTAATTCAGATTCAACAACCTGTTAAAAATAAAGACAATAAATGTTTTAGAAAAATGTTCTTTTTTATGTTCTTTTTAGAAAATCCGCATTTTGGATCCGCCATTTTATAGTTTATAATGTTAACATTTAAGTTGGGTTTATCAAAGCTCTCAAAAATAAATATATGTAGAAATAAATACATTTTGTGTAGAAATTATTTTTACAACCATTTTTTAAGTTATCCGCCATTTTGAATCTGCCATTTTATAATTTAAATTAATAAAAAAATTGATTCAGGTTCGGCAACCTCTCAAAAATATCCACATATATGTAAACAAACACGTTTTATAAAAAGAATTCGGATTTTACAACTACTTTTTAAGGATTTTTAGGAAAAAATCCGCCATTTTGAATCCGCCATTTTGAATTTGCAAATTGTAATGTCAGATTCGAGTTCAGCATAATCAAAACTAAAATAAAAACATTTTTTATCAAAATAAAATGTTGAATTCACCCATATTCTTAACATTATTTATACAAAACAATTGTTATTGTTTAAACAATTAATAAACAATTAGCGGCGAAATTTGTGAGTAGAACGGTTTACTTTAACATATTTATAAACTAACAAAAAAAGTTTTAGAAAAATATAACCTTGTTTGATTTTTTCCGAAACATTGTATCTTTTCGTTCTAATTGCACTCCCCTATTAGCTTTCCTTGTAATTTCTTATGCATCCAAACGTAAACTTCACCTTACTAAAAATCAGATAAAATTATACTCCCATAAAATTATATATCCCATGAATATAATATAATATAATATAATATATAAGATAAATTTCTCAGAGCGCGATTCTTGCTTCAATAGCTTTAATGGCCCTCTGGAGAACTTTTTAAACAAATCCCTTTTTTATGGCTTGGAAATTTGAGACGAGCACTAAAATGAAAAGTCAACAAAGAATATTTTCATGTCTGGAAATGAAGTAGTCTCATTAAATCATTTTTATCCTTATATATACGTAGTATCTTCATGTTACTTCATTTTTCATATGTAAGTATATTAAGAAGTGAAGTTCCGAATTTTACGGTCACGCGAAGATTAGGTAATCAACCAGTGGTGTGGATCATGGAATTTACCTTATTGTGTTTTATTAAGGTTCTTTAAGTTTTTTATGGAAGAACTTTCAAAAGAAATAAAAGAAATGCGTAATGAGCGAAAATAATTAGTAGCTCTAGTTAAAGAAATGACAAATGAATGGAAGCAAAGCCTGGGAGAAATAAAAAAATTAGGCAGGGAAAATGAACAAATGAGATCTCAAATTAAAATTCTGGAAGATAAAATGGAAAGCATGGAAAAGAAGGAACGCCAAAAGAATATAATTATAACTGTCTTGGAAACTACTAAAAACATAAAACTCCTGAAATAAGAAGTAGAGGTTAAATGACAACATTGCTAAACGCAAAATGTGAGATAAAAGAAATAACCAAGCTAAACAAAAGAATGTGTAAAGTGGAACTATGTTTATCTAAAGATAATGCAGAAATACTGAAAAGCAAGAAATTCCTAGGACATATTAAAGAAACAAAGATTTTTATAGATGATGACTGCACAACCCAAGAAAGGGACGTACAAAGACAATTAAGAGAAGTTGCAAAACAACAAAGAGCACAAGGAAAATTCGTCAAAGTCAGATATCAAAAGATCATTGTAAATAATGAAATATGGAAATGGGATAAGGTAACCTGCTCGATTAAAAAGGAAAACAATGATACAAATTCAAAGAGTAGGAAATGAAAACAAGAAATGGCAAGGAACTATTGAAAAACAAGGAGAAACAACAATAAATACAAATGGGAGAAGATTATTAGAATTCTGCATTGGTAACCACCTAATCATCACGAACACTTTCTTCGAACATAAAGAAATACATAAAATAACCAGAGAGGTTCCCCAACGCAATGAAAAATCAATAATAGACTATATCATAGTTTCTAGGGAAACAAGAACTAGAATCAAAGATGTTAGAGTAAAGAGAAGCTTAGAAATAAGTAGTGATTATTATTTACTAGAACGAAAAATTAAAATAAGCAGAAACGAAGTTGATAAGACTCAGGAACCTACAAGAAACTACAGCGGAAGAATTGGGACATACAAACTAAGGAATATCGAAACCAGGAATAAGTATGTAAAAGAAACAGAAAAAAAGTTTGAACAGATTGATAAAAGTGAACATATAAACAATGTGGAAGTTAAATGGACTAGATTTAAAAAAATACCCTTGACAACGGCAGAAAACGTTTGTGGATTTACAAGAAGAAACAACAAGAAAAAACAGACAAATTGGTGGAATGCAGATATTAAAAGAGAAGTGAAAGAGAAGAAACGTTTATGGAAACTGTATCTACAAAACAGAAATCAGTTGGTCTACGATAAATATAAAGAGAACAATACACAGAAACAAAGTTAAAACAATGGTTAAACAAGAAAAACAAATTACATGGGGAGATTTTGTGAAAAGTATGGAAGAAAATAGAACCCATAACAATAAATTATTTTACCGAGTCCTAAAAAATATGAGAAATGATCCACATATAAAGCTTCAGCAGGTTAAAGATCGGAATGGGAATATAATAACTGAAGAAGACCACATTATTGAAAGATCGAGAGAATATTTTATGGAACTTTTAAGCAAAGACAAGACAATAGCAGACAGCAAAACAGTAACGTTAAACTATACAACCACAGAAGAACAAGATGTAATTGGGGACAATAAAATACAAATGAATGAAGTGGAAGATGCCTTAACCCAACGAAAAATAGGCAAAGCTGCAAGTATAGATGGATTAGATGCCGAGTTGTTGAAATATCTGGGAGAATTGGGCAAAAAGGAACTTTATGAAATGTTAAACTTAACATGGAAAACTAAAAAATACCGAGTGACTGAAACACGGCTATAATATTGCCTATATACAAAAAAGCAAGAAAGGAGATTCGAGAGAATGGGAAAATTACAGAGGCATATCGTTGCTCTGTTCAACATTAAAAGTCTACGAAATTATCCTAGAACGGAAGCTTCGGAATCTAGTAGAGCCTAGATTAGCAGATATTCAAAGTGGGTTTAGGCTAGCACATAGCGTCCAGGACCAAATCTTCACTCTGCAGCAGATTTTCGAAAAAGAGATTGCAAGCAGAGGAAATGAGGTATTTAAGAAATATTGTAGGAGCTAGGAGAATCGATAAAAGACGTAGCGAAGATATTAGAAGAGAATTAAAAGTAAAATCATTAAAGGAAGAAATTCATGAAAAGAAATTAAAATGGACTGGGCACTTATTTAGAACGAACGACGGCAGACAGGTTAAAATGACATGGGAAGCGAGGCCGATAGGGAAAAACAGGAGAGGCCGACCAAGGAAAACGTGGAATACAAGTGTGATGGAAATATTGCAGAATAGAGGAAAATCGTGGCAGGAAGCCCAAGAATTAGCTAGGGACAGAAAAAAGTGGCGTAAGTTCGCAGAGAATAACGAGTAAAGAAGATATCATTTTTCATATGTAAGTATATTAAGAAGGGGGTAGAGGGGCTCCTTAGCTGTGGTGAAAGCAACCTCCCTAAGAGAAGGAACTCTGAAATCAAACCCTGGTCCTCCAAGGTGGGGGTTAAGGCATCGGGCTAACTCCTCGGTACTTGTAAAAAAAAATGACTGAAGTGGGGTAGAGAGGACTCCTTAGCTGTGGAGAAAGCAACCTCTCTAAGAGAAGGAACTCTGAAATCAAACCCTGGTCCTCCGAGTTGGGGGTTAAGGCATCGGGCTAACTCCTCGATACTTGTAAAAACAAGCAAATATTAAACGACCCAATAATCAGACTCGGATGAATGGACGGATCACTCGGCAACGAAAAAAGCGACGAAAAAGGACTATGAATTTTGGAACATGGAACGTTCACAGCCTCTCAAATAAAATGGATGAAGTTATATTAGAGCTAAAATACATGAAAATGGACATCGCAGTGGTGACAGAAACTAAGAGGAAAGGCCAAGGATCACAGAAATTGGGCTACTATGATCATTTTTATAGTGGAGTTCCAAAACACATAAGAGCTCAACAAGGAATATCGATTTTCATACGCAGAACATTAACAAAGCACATAACATCGTGGGAAGGAATAAATGAAAGAATGATAAAGGTCAACATGAACATATATGGCTATAGAATAACTATTTTGGGAGTATATGGTGTAAACGAGGACGCACTGGTAGCTAACAAAAATGAGTTCTATGAACAGCTCAACGATGAAATCGTCAAAATAGGAAATGCCAGAGAAATTATATTATTAGGAGACCTAAATGGCAGAACAGGCAATAAAAAACAGGATGACGTAGTAGGCAGATACGGCGAGGAAGTACTCAACAATAATGGAACAAGAATAATTAACATCTGAAAACAGAACAATTTAAGAATTATGAACGGCTTCTTCCAGCATAGATGCATTCATAAATATACTCGGACCCAACCTACTATGAACCAGAAAATATAATTGATTATCTTTTGATAAAACAACGGAGTCGAATGAAAATTAACGATGTAAGGGTTTATAGAGGAGCAACATGCGGCAGTGACCATCATCTTCTAAAAGCGGAAGTACTGTTCCCCGGAATGAAATATCAAAAAAATCTAAATCCACGAGAACAAGGAGGAAACAAATTGGCACCAAAAAAGAAATACAACCTAGAAAGCTTACAACAAACAAGCATAAGAACGTTATACGAAAAGCGACTGGACGAGAAACTGAAAGGACAATATACATTTATAAATACGGAACATCTTCATACACATATAACACAATGTATACACGAAGCTGCATATGAGGCATTGGGGGAGTACAAATACAACATAAGAAATAAACCATACTGGTGGGACTTAGAAATAGCCACCGAAATAGACGATAAGAGAGAAAAGTACCGGAAATATATGAGTACACAGAAAGATTCCGATAAGGTTTTATACAAAGAAGCACAAGCAAGAGTGCGGAAAAAAATCACACAGAAGAAAAACGAAACGTGGACTAACAAATGCAATCAACTTAACGCCTATATAGGGGGGACAAGAAACACAGAGAGCTGGAAATTCCTTAAAACGTTGAGAACAGATACCAAAAGGGATATAATAAAACCGATTACTCTGGAAAAGTGGGATGGCTATTTCAAGCAGTTACTAGTAGAAAATAGAGAAGATTTTATTAAAAACGAAGATCACGAAAGTTTCAATGTAATTGTCAGTGGCTCACCGATTCGGTTAAGACTGGAAGAAGTACGAAATGCATGAAAATCCCTAAAAAATAGAAAAGCGTCAGGGCCTGGCGACATAGCACCAGAACTGCTCAAATACGGTAGCAACACCCTGTATGAATACCTAAGAGATCTATTTAATAGATGTATGAATGGCGAAGTCATACCAAAAGAATGGCAATTGTCTGTAATTTCTACAATACACAAGAAAGGCAGTAAAAATATATGCGATAATTACCGGGGAATATCTGTCACAAGCACCATCAGCAGAGTTTACGGAAAAATTATCAAAAATAAAATAGAAGAAGAATACAAGGACTTAGAGGCCGAAGAGCAAGCCGGTTTCCGCGCTGGCAGATCCACCACCGACCACCTATATTGTGTAACACAGTTAATAAACAAACAAATAGCCTACAATCAAGAACTGTATTTAGTGTACATAGACTTAAGAAAAGCATACGATACTGTACCACAAAGTAAACTTTGGGAAGCCCTCGAAAAAACTAGCATCAGTCTGAACCTCATTAAAGCTGTAAAAAATCTATACCAACATAATATAGCAAAAGTTAAGCTAGGCAAGGAAATCTCGTCAGGATTTGAAGTGAATAAGGGTCTTAAACAGGGCTGCTGTCTATCGCCGACACTATTTAAAATATATTTAGAGCAAGTTTTGAAATCCTGGAAAAGGAAATGTAAGAATATGGGTATACCGCTAAATGATGATAACATGCTATACACTCTATGTTTTGCGGATTATCAGATTCTTACGGCCCAGGATTATCACGATATTGAATATATGACCCGAAAAATCATAGAAGACTACCGGAACTGGGGTTTAGAAGTGACTACCAAGAAAACGGAATATATGTGCGTTGGAGGTATACAGCAGGATCTAGCGTTGGAAAATGAAATAACTATTAATCACTGTCAGGAATATAAATACTTGGGTCTTACAATTACACAAGATAGAACGTTGGACAAGAATATCCAAGAAAGGTGCACACAAGGAAGGAAAGCTATCGCATTATTGAACAAAATCCTATGGGACCAAAGTATCTCCAAAGAAAATAAACGTAACATCTATAACAGCATTGTTAAGAGCATTATAACATACAGCAGCGAAGTTTGGCCACTTAAAGAAAAATTCGAAAATATGCTCAGAACAACTGAAATGGACTTCTG
This sequence comes from Diabrotica virgifera virgifera, assembly GCF_917563875.1. Classification (NCBI taxonomy): domain Eukaryota; kingdom Metazoa; phylum Arthropoda; class Insecta; order Coleoptera; family Chrysomelidae; genus Diabrotica; species Diabrotica virgifera. The sequence goes on along the minus strand of NC_065449.1, from coordinate 3,321,767 downwards.
GAGAAGATCTGCTGGTATATCAAGAATACAAAAAATCAGAAATACAAGAATATTGGAGATAATGGATGTAAAGTATACAATAATGGACGATATAAAAAACAAAGCAACTAAGATGGTTTGGCCACGTACAACGTATGGAAGAAGACAGATTACCCAAGCAAGTGCTACGATGGGCACCAAAAGGACGGCGGAAGAGAGGAAGACCTAGGAAAAGCTGGATAGAAGGAATCCATAGGGAAATCGGAGAAAGAGTCTTGAACGAAGACATGTGCTACGATCAAGAGCAATGGCGATTGGGAATCGGAAGACGTCGTAGAACGTTATGAACCGATTATATATATATATAAGTATATTAAGAAGTGAAGTTCCGAATTTTACGGTCACGCGAAGATTAGGTAATCAACCAGTGGTGTGGATCATGGAATTTACCTTACTGTGTTTTATTAAGGTTCTTTAAGTTATTTTATAATATGTTTCTTCTTCTTCTTCAACCTGTTTGCATCCATTCCTGGACAAAGGCCTCCCCGTGAGTTCTCCATTCTTCTCCCTTTTGTGCAGTTTGGCGCCAGTTTCTCCCCATTTTTGCTTTGGTGTCGTCTAGCCATCGTTTTTCTGGTCTTCTTTTACTACGACTATACTGGCGTGGTCTCCAATGTACAATGTTATGTTTCTCGTCCACCTTTTGTTGTTTTGCCGTGCCACGTGTCCTACCCAGTTCCACTTCATTTACGCAATCCCTCCAACTACATCTTCCACCTTCGTCTTGCTTCGTTCGTCCTCATTTCGAGTATTTTCCCTCAGAGCTACACAAATTTAGCTCATTAGATCGCCCTATGTGTCCTTCTCAATCTATTGGCGGATAACTCTGTAAGTATTATGGTCTCCATCCCATAGGTCATAACTGGTATAATAAAACTGTTAAATATCCTTTTCTTCAGATTTATTGGTATATTTTTGTATTTCAACAAATCGCTGAGTTTTCCTACTTCTGGCTAAGTCATTCGGATTCTTAGGTATCTCTGCCGTTTGATACTGTTTGTCTAGTTTGATCGTGTGAACTAGGTGTCGGTATATACTCTTCGACACTTTCGATCTCATTTCCCTCTGAGTCGATTGTGATATTTTGCTTTGTTAAAAAACTTTAAGTTCATTTTTAAATCGATTTCCTCATATTCCTGTTAGCTTCTTTAGCATGTAGATTAGTTTCTCTGTATTGTTGCTTATGAGTACTATGTGATCGGCAAATCTTAATTATATGTATATAAGTACTATAATATATTACGAAATTTTAATTCTCCTTGGTATTTTCTAACAAAATAAGCATGGAATTTCAGTGCAGTCGTCTCTAAAATCTCAATTCATATGATGGTTGCCGACATCAGTCACGAAGATTGCATTTGAAGAAAAAAAAAACGAAAAGAAAAAAATGTCACTGGATGTGAGTTTCACTTAATAATAGAAACATATATTATCTTGCAATCTGAAAATTATTAGATTATCTTGACACGTGATAAAGATTATATAGGGTGAAAAGAACTTATGGAATAAAATTATGTCTGTCCTCGTTTTAACAAATTAAAAAAAAAGCTAAGACCCGTTCATTTTTATATAATATAAATATATGCTCTTTAAACCTAAATTTGAATAAACAGGGTGATTCACGCTAGTCAAGCATAGTCCATAAACATTATTTTTAATGGAACACCCTATATATTTTTATATTTTTGAAAGCTGCTTAACAACATGATCTAATCGGACCATATCATGTATGGTGTATTATAAATAATACAGGGTAAAAGTTGACGTGTCCCAGTATTTTTTAAAATTTTCTAAAAAAAGGACACAAACAATTTTATTCCATAAGTGGTTTCCATACTTTATAATTTCAAAATCACCCTGTATTATACATAATACACCCTACATGATATAGTTCGTTGAAATCAGGTTGTTAAGAAGCTTTTAAAAATAAAAAAAATGTACAGTGTGCTCCATTAAAAATAAAGCTTATGGACTCTGCTGGAGTTGCATAAATCACTTAAATTTATGTTTAAAAAGTGCACATTGTTATTTAAAAATCGACGGGTCTCAACGTTTTTTATAATTTTTTGAAACAACGGCAGAAATAATTTTAATCCATAAGTGCCAATTAAGAGAGGAGTACAAGAAGGCACAACTGATTATAAATGTGATTAAAATAAAAGACATCTGCGTAGGACAAGGAACAACTGATTCATTTTGGAAGAAGACCTAAACAACAATATTGGCAGATCGATTGGCTCACAAATCGATAAGGTAATTAGATAGTACAGCTTTTTACGGTATATTATTTGCTTAAGTTGCCAGTTAAACGAAAATAAATAAACTAACTTTTGCTTCCAAAAACGAAAATATAGCTTAGGTAGGGTTATCGGACTTACAACGGGTAAAGATTATTGGTCTCGTGGAGCAAGGAATGTTCTCAGAGGGACATATAGCTATGGAGCTAGGTATAACACAGGGCGTTCTGTTCAAAAGCTATGTTAGGTAACAGGAATTAGGAAAGCTCAAAAAAGCAAGGAAAATTCGTCAAAAAGTAATAACAGCTCGCTACGATCGTTTTATTGTCCAATCAGCTAGAAGAGGCCCAACCAATTCTTACCTGCAGCTCCAACGGCAGCTCTTGGAAGCTACAGGTGCAACTGTTTCAGTAAAAACGATAAGAAGACGAGTTCGTGGCAAGAAGTATACAGCAGGAGACAGTTATGGGTCTCCGAGTTATACAGGTAGCACAAGATTGATCGCCTTGATCGATGTCTCCATGACCAAAACTGGAACATTGGGAATTTACAAAATGTGCTATTTTTCAGAAATAGCAAGGATTTGTGTAAAATCAGATGACCGACGAATTCGAGTACTTAGAGGTCGAGGAAGACAAGCAAGAGCGAAAACTGTAAGATCTCTTCACATACATAAAGGGGGAAGTGTAACGCTGTTGAAAGGCATTGTGATCCGTAAAAAAATTCCTCTAATTTTAATTCAATTAACTTTAACAGCTCATAGGTATGTTGATAACATGTAGTTAGGCTCTGGAGAGGAGAAATAGGAGAAAATTTAATTTTCATGTATGACAATGCACCTCCACATACTATTAGAGTAACTACAGGCATCATTGAAGCAGAAGAGATCCCTTGTTTGGAGTGGCCTGCTTGCTCACCCGAGCTAACCCTATAGAGTATTTGTGGAATATGCTTAAAAGAAAAAATACAGCTCGCCGGGATAATCCACAAAATACAGCAGGACCAGTACAAGCTGCTCTTAAAGAATGGAGCAACCTACTACAACAAAATTTTGACAATTTGATTAGGAGCGTGCCTACGCAAATTGAAACTTCCATAAGGACTAGAGCTGCTAACGTTGACTACTTTAAAACAACTAATTTCAATTTGTGTTTTAAATACTTTTTTCTACAACCGTGTTAAAAATGCAATTTTCAGCACTCCATAGGTGCGTTCAAAAATGCTACTTTAAGGCACTAGTGCTTTACAATTTTTAAGGCTCCGCAGTTAAAAGTGAATTGCCAAATTGTGAAACGTCAAAATATTTATATTTCATTTATTAGCATTAATATTAATAGTACAACTTGCGCAATTTGAAAAAGGTGGTTTAAAAGGTTTTTTAAAATTTAATTTAAACTGTATTATTGCAACTTTAACACGTTAGTAGAAAAAACAAATTTATGTAACGGTATAATATTTTCGATAACAATTTTTAGACATTCCCCTTGGGTGTAGACAACCAGTTCTACCTTTTACGGGTCATAGGGGTCATAAGTTTCATGGTTTCAGAAATTAACAAAAATATTGTATTTTATAAATTTATAACGTTTGCAGAAAAAATATTGTATGATATACGTGTTAGAAAGTACATTTCTAAGGCACTCATGTGAATTGCAGAATTCGATTCGCTCATTCTGCAAACTTTCACATGCATGCCTTAAAATAGTACTTTTAACACTTATAACATAAATAACTCTACAGTGATGAGCGCGCTAATAACCGGCAAAATAGCACAAAAGATGGAAAACGTATTAAGTTGTGAGATAAAAAGGAATTAAACTATTCGAGCTGGAAAATTTAGCGATATTAACCGATAAATTTACATTATATTTATTGTTTCCCACCTTTAGACCTATCGCACGAGTTTGGCAACTGCCACTGTCACAGTGACAGTTTTAGTTAACATACGCTTCTGATGCGTGTAGAGGTGGGAAATAATAAATATAATGTAAATTTATCGGTTAATATCGCGAAATTTCCCAGCTCGACTAGTTTCATTCCTTTTTATCTCACAACTTAATAATACGTTTTCCATCTTTTGTGCTATTTTGCCGGTTATTAGCGCGCTCATCACTGTATATCGGTTTATTTAACTATTATGTATTTGTGATTAAATTGCTTCAAAATAAATATTGTTTGATTTTGTGTGTTTCTCTTTTTACTTTCGCACGAAATAATAAGAAATATCAGATGATTCCATATAAGTTTGGTTGTGTGTATAGTAATTTAAATTCAGTAAAGATAAAGGCAGTTTTTGTTTACATTTGATTCAGAGTTGGACCACCATCTCCATATAGCTATTTCAGCATCCTCATGCATCATCAGTGAAGCTATGCAGTCACAACTCTGAAAAGAAATATGAACAATCTGCCTATTTAAGGGAAACCATCGCGATACAATGATTACACCTTTTGAGCCGCAATCTAGCGACATCTCTCTTATTACGAGGAAAACAACGAAAAGCCCTAGATACAAAGTTTACTACTTTTTAAACAATTAGAATAATTGAAATAAAAACATAATAAACAATAATTTAAATCTAAGACTTTTCGTTAATAAACTGCTTTCTGGCTGCATCTCGTATCTCCGGATTTTACAATATATAATCACAGAGACGACGAAAATAGGAAAAAGCAAATATAGAGGACACTTAGGCAACGCATTTACCTTCTTTTCGTCTATGAAAAGGACCGAAAGACAGTTTCGAAATACTCAAAACTTTGAGTAAAAATGAAAAAGATAAAGGCAGTTTTTGTTTACATTTGATTCAGAGTTGGACCACCATCTCCAGATAGCTATTTCAGCATCCTCATGCATCCCCAGTGAAGCTATACAGTCACAACTCTGAAAAGAAATATGAACAATCTGCCTATTTAAGGGAAACCATCGCGATACAATGATTACACCTTTTGAGACGCAATCTAGCGACATATCTCGTATTACGAGGAAAACAACGAAAAGCCCTAGATACAAAATTTACTACTTTTTAAACAATTAGAATAATTGAAATAAAAACATAATAAACAATAATTTAAATCTAAGACTTTTCGTTAATAAACTGCTTTCTGGCTGCATCTCGTATCTCCGGATTTTACAATATATAATCACAGAGACGACGAAAATAGGAAAAAGCAAATATAGAGGACACTTAGGCAACGCATTTACCTTCTTTTCGTCTATGAAAAGGACCGAAAGACAGTTTCGAAATACTCAAAACTTTGAGTAAAAATGAAAAAGATAAAGGCAGTTTTTGTTTACATTTGATTCAGAGTTGGACCACCATCTCCAGATAGCTATTTCAGCATCCTCATGCATCCCCAGTGAAGCTATGCAGTCACAACTCTGAAAAGAAATATGAACAATCTGCCTATTTAAGGGAAACCATCGCGATACAATGATTACACCTTTTGAGCCGCAATCTAGCGACATCTCTCTTATTACGAGGAAAACAACGAAAAGCCCTAGATACAAAGTTTACTACTTTTTAAACAATTAGAATAATTGAAATAAAAACATAATAAACAATAATTTAAATCTAAGACTTTTCGTTAATAAACTGCTTTCTGGCTGCATCTCGTATCTCCGGATTTTACAATATATAATCACAGAGACGACGAAAATAGGAAAAAGCAAATATAGAGGACACTTAGGCAACGCATTTACCTTCTTTTCGTCTATGAAAAGGACCGAAAGACAGTTTCGAAATACTCAAAACTTTGAGTAAAAATGAAAAAGATAAAGGCAGTTTTTGTTTACATTTGATTCAGAGTTGGACCACCATCTCCAGATAGCTATTTCAGCATCCTCATGCATCCCCAGTGAAGCTATACAGTCACAACTCTGAAAAGAAATATGAACAATCTGCCTATTTAAGGGAAACCATCGCGATACAATGATTACACCTTTTGAGACGCAATCTAGCGACATATCTCGTATTACGAGGAAAACAACGAAAAGCCCTAGATACAAAATTTACTACTTTTTAAACAATTAGAATAATTGAAATAAAAATATAATAAACAATATTTTAAATCTAAGACTTTTCGATAATAAACTGCTTTCTGGCTGCATCCCGTATCTCCGGATTTTACAATATATATTCTCACAGAGACGACGAAAATAGGAGAAAGCAAATATAGAGGACAATTAGGCCACGCATTCACCTTCTCTTCGTCTAGGAAAAGGACCGAAAGACAGTTTCTAAATACTCAAAACTATGAGTAAAAATGAAAAAGATAAAGGCAGTTTTTGTTTACATTTGATTCAGAGTTGGACCACCATCTCCATATAGCTATTTCAGCATCCTCATGCACCCTCAGTGAACCTATGCAGTCACAATTCTGAAAAAAAATATAAACAATCTGCCTATTTAAGGGAAACCATCGCGATACAATGATTCTACCTTTTGAGACGCAATCTAGCGACATCTCTCGTATTACGAGGAAAACAACGAAATAACAAAATTAAAAACATATTAATAGTCCAGTCGGGTTAGACGAATAACAGGCCTAACCTTGCATTAGGAGCTGCCCCTAATTTTATTTTTCTAATTTTTAGGGAGGGTCAATATTAGTATAAATTTAAAATTTCGACTGAATTCCACCGTTGCGTTAGCCGCCATCTTGATTTTAAACGAGAACCGTTTTTGCTCAATATCTCCGCCATTTTCCATTTTTGGACAAAAAGTGTGAAAACTGAAATTGTTGAAAATACGATTTTCTATAATTTCATTTATTATAATTTTTTTTCGAATAGTGACAGTTGGAGCATAATTATTGAATTATCTCGTTTATTATTAGTTTAACAACAAATATGTACCTATACAAAAATAAAGAGAATAAAATTCTATACAATTTTGATCTGTGTCATTTTTTTGCTAAAATTAATATTTAAGGTAGTACGTATGCGGTAATGGCGCGAGCCATTAAGAGGTAAAGACCGGATTGATTTTATAGCAATTGTTTTTGTTCAATATCTACGCAATTTTCAACTAAAATTGTTCAAAATATAATTTCCTACAGTTTCTTTTTAACAATTTTTTTCATGCGGTTGATATTTTCCGAGTTACATGGGAAAATAGTAAAAAGTGGTGGGGGGAGCATAATTATTGAATTGAATTTTGTATCTGAGCTGCCCCAAATTTTATAATTATATCCTTTAGGAGACATCAATAGTAGTGTAAATTTAAAATCTCGACTGAATTTCGTGGTTGCATTAGCCGCCATATTGATTTTAAATGAGAACTGTTGTTGCTTAATATCTCCGCCATTTTCAACTTTTCGACATAAATGGTGGGAAAGAAAATTGTTGGAAATGCAATTTCCTACAATTTCTTTGGCACATTTTTTTTATACGATCAATATTCTCCGAGTTAAGGGAGAAAATAATGGAAACGGATGGGAAGCATAATTATTGAATTGTCTCATTTATTATTAATTTTACGACATAATTGTACATAAAGAAAAATAAAGAGAATTATATTTTATACAATTTTTGAAACTTCCAATGAAACATCAACCAAACTAAGTATATAAAAGACATAAAAAGACATTATATACATTAAGTTCACTTAATTTTATTAACTAGCGGGTTTTATTGGTTGAATTTGTCTGTCGATATTTTAAGTTTTATGTCAGCTAATATATCGTGATGTTCCAACATTTTTTTTTTAAATTTTGGACCCTGTTGGGGCGAATTATCCCATTTCCCCCCTTGTAGACCCGCCACTGGTTCTCTCGAAAAATTGTAGTAAATCGTAATTAAAACAATTTCAGTTCTTACACTTTTTGTCGAAAAGTTGAAAATGGCGGAGACATTGAACAAAAACAATTGCTACAAAATCAATCAGGTCTTACGCTCGCACCTTTACCACATAAGTACTACCTTAAATATTAATTTTATCAAAAAAATGAACGGCATCAAAATTGTACAAAATTTAATTCTCTTCATTTTTGTGTAGGAAAATATTTGTTGTAAAACTGATAATAAACGAGATAATTCAATAATTCAATAATTACGCTACAACTGTCACTATTTTCCCCTCATATCTCGGAAAATATCGACCGCACGAAAAAAATTATAATAAATGAAATTATAGAAAATCGCATTTTCAACAATTTCTGTTTGTACACTTTTTGTCAAAAACTTTAAAATGGCGGAGATATTGAGCAAAAACCGTTCTCGTTTAAAATCAAGATGGCGGCTAAAGCAACGGTGGAATTCAGTCGAGATTTTAAATTTGTACTAATATTGAGCCTTCCTAAAGATCACAAAAATAAAATTTGGGGCAGCTCCTAATGCAAGTCAAATGCTATCCCGACTGGGCTATAAATTTAGTAAATAAAATGGTTCATTACAAGATATATTATTGTTTATAAGATGTCCTATAAAATTCAAACTAGAGTATTCAGAATAGATTCAAAGTAGTGGGAATCAAATAATAATGTTCTACAAATAATATTACACTGTCACAGAAGTTAGCATAATAGCTACGATCGTTTCATTGTCCAATCAGCCAGAAGCGGCCAAACCAATTCTTACCTGCAGCTCCAAAGGCAACTCTTGGAAGCTACGGGTGCAACTATTTCAGTTGAAATGATCAGAAGACGAGTTCGTGGCAAGAAGTATACAGCAGGAGACAGTTATGGGTCTCCGAGTTATACAGGTAGCACAATATTGATCGCATCAATCGATATCTCCATGACCAAAACTGGAACATTGGGAATTGACAAAATGTGCTATTTTCAGAAAAAGCAAGGATTTGTGTAAAATCAGATGACCGACGAATTCGTGTACTTCGAGGTCGAGGAAGACAAGCAAGAACGAAAACTGTAAAATCTGTTCACATGTATAAAGGGGGAAGTGTAATGCTGTTGAAAGGCAATTTGATCCCTAAAAAAATTCCTCTAATTTTCATTCAATTAACTTAGCTATTAGCTCGTAGGTATGTTGATAACATGTAGTTAGGCTCTGGAGAGGAGAGATAGAAGAAAATTTAATTTTCATGTATGATAATGCACCTCCACATACCATTAGAGTGACTACAGACTTTATTGAAGCAGAAGAGATCCCTTGTTTGGAGTGGCCTGCTTGCTCACCCGACTTTAACCCTATAGAGTATTTGTGGAATATGCTTAAAAGAAAAAATAGAGCTCGTTGCGATAATCCACAAAACACCGTACGGCCAGGACTACTGCTCTTAAAGAATGGAGCAACCTATCACAACAAAATTTTGACAATTTGATTAGGAGCGTGCCTACGCTAATTGAAACTTTCATAAGGACTAGAGGTGCTAACGCTGACTACCAAAAAAAAAACATAAATAAATAAAAACAATTTAAACATTATTCGTCTTACATTGAAATTTTTTATGCTATTGACTTTATTGAGTTTTAATTTGTGTTTTAAATGCTTTATCGTTTTATTTAACTATTATGTGTTTGTGATTAAATTGCTTTAAAATAAATATCGTTTGATTTTGTGTGTTCGTTTTTGTCACTTTTGCACGAAATAATAAGGAATATCAGATGATTTTATATAAGTTTCGTTGTGTGTGTAGTAATTTAAATTTAGTAAATAAAATGGTTCATTACTAGATATATTATTGTTTGTAAGATGTCCTATAAAATTCAAACTAGAGGATTCAGAATAGATGCAAAGTAGTGGGAATCAAATAGTACCGTTCTAAAAATAATATTACACAATTACACTGTCACAAAAGTTAGCATAATACTCAAATATGTATATATGTGTACCCTGTATTTATACCCTAATAAAATAATTTCATCTAATGAAAGGAAAGGGCCCGTAAGTTGGGTATTTATCTCCGAGGAGTATTTCCAGTTCGGTGAACACCACGGCACTGGCCGTTCCCTTGAAAATTTTGGCTGCCCTGATCCGAAACACGATTTATAGTCGGCTAACCGGAATGAAGCCCTTTTTTTAATGCCGATCGAACTCTGTATCAGTCTACGCTAAGTTCGTAAAAACACAACAGTTTTACAACCTTTTACATTGTATGCTGTATATATTTACGAGTTCACCGATGCGATTTAATTTTTCAAAGGGAATTTCACCTGGCCAAACTTTTACGAAACGTAAACAGGAAATAGACGAACTGGTTAATGGACATGTTTCTCCATTAATGGACGTCCTAGGAGTTTTAAAATATACGTTAAAGTGACGTACTCTGGAAAAAATATTATCAGTAGTAATTACACGAGAGCTCTAAAATTATCAATTTATATCCCGAGTGACATTTTGACAGTTTTAATTTCACGCCCCGTAGGGGAGTGAAGAGTGAAATTATGTCAGTCTCACAAGTCACATAAAATCGGTAATTTTTAAGAGCTCGAGGGTAATTTGGTAAGATTATTTCATGAATAAAAATGTTTTTTTAAACCAATTTACCTAATAATTTATGAAAATCTTCGCCTGAATATTTGCTAAACCTGTTCATGGTGTTCTCTTTGACAAGTTGTCAAACATTAATTGTTATTAATGTCACTGATCTTTGATTGACCTACAAGAAGACGATAATTAAAAAAACATCTAAAATTTAAAAAGAGGAAACACAATAAAGATAAGATAGAAAGGCTAGAGAAACATGAACAAAACCACGAAATAAAACTATTCTATAAGGAAATAAATCTTGAAAAAAAAGGTTTCCAACCAAGAACAAAATTATGCAAAGAAAATACTGCCATCAAGAAATAATACTATATATACTATATAATACTATACGTCAAGAAATTTACTACCAATGTTTCTGTCACTGAATATATCACGAAGTATAGGACAACATATCTAAAACTTCAACGTCAAATCAGCTAAAAAAGCCTATTATCAAAATCGTCTGGGAAGCTCTAAAAGTGTTGCAAAAGAAACCTGGTCTATAATAAACGATATTTGAAATAAAACTCACACAGCTCAATCATATTCCCTTCCAAGTCCTGAGAGTCTAAACGATTACTTCGTTAATGTGAGAAAAATATAACATCAACTATTTTGCCACAAAAAGATCCTATTTCCTATCTCCCTAATTCAAGAAAGGCCTCGAATTCATTCTTTTTAAAACCAGTCGATAACTCTGAACTGACCCAAACAATCAATAGTATCAAAAGCAAATCACCCTGTAGTACTGATGGACTATCTATAAAAATTTTCTCTAATCTCACAGGAAATGTGTTGGAAATCCTCGTCTCACTAATTAATGATTCCTTCGAAAAAGGTAAATTTCCAGAGTGCCTAAAGACAGCCATTATAATTCCTCTTCATAAGGGTGGCGAAAAATCTAATGCTTGCAAATATAGACCCATTGCCTTACTACCGTTACTCTCCAAAATTATTGAGAGACTCATTAAAACTCGACTTATGTCCTTTATCGTTGATAACAACATTTTATCTCAAAACTAATTCGCCTTTTTAACTAATAAATGTACCACTGATGCCATGTTTTCTGTACTACATGAGGTTTATCAAGCACTAAACAATAATCTTTATACTGCCACTGTTTTCTGTAACTATGCCAAAGCTTTTGATTGTGTAAATCACGACATCTTGATTAAAAAACTAAATTTCAATGGAATTAGAGGTATTTCTTTGAATTGGTTCCAATCCTACTTGAATAATAGGAAACAACTAGTTAGAGCAAAGGATACTGACTCTAGTCTCAAAAACATGGTATGTGGAGTACCGCAAGGTTCAGTATTGGGTTCTCTTCTGTTCCTTATCTTTATAAATGACATCACTAATTTAAAAATCAATGGGAAAATTTTTCTTTTTGCTGATGATACCAGTATCACTTGGAGCAACTCAACTATAGCATCTTTTCATGAAACTATAACTTCGGATCTACTGACGATAAAGACCTGGTTGGACTCTAATTTACTCTCTTTTAATGTAGATAAAAGAGTAGCATTATCCTATAAAGGAGCTCTTCAACAAGGAGCCTCTTAATAACAGCCAGAGCAGTACCGTTGATTCTGTAAAATTTCTTGACATTTTTTTAGACAGAAACCTCAAATGGTCCCTTCATATCGATTCGTTAAGTAAGAAACTCGCCTCAGCTTGCTACGCAATAAGATATGTCGCAAGAGAACTCAATTTAGCATCTTCTAAAATACCATATTTTTTGTTATTCGAGTCTCATCTTCGATATGGTCTTCCTTTTTGGGGTTCTAGTACAGCTGCTCAATTTGATGTTATTTTTAAATTGCAAAAAAGAGCAATATACCTCTCCTATATAATATGATTAAATTCAGTAGGTATTGTTTTGTTATTTTACAAATTACCTTTCATGGAGCTTAAGATTCAGTATACAAATGTTTTTAAAAGTAGCTTTCTTATACAAGTGTTTTTCTTTGTTTTACTACATTCTATAGCGTATCTTTTTATAGTATCGCACACAGCCAGCAGTTTAATCCGAAAAACTATAAAATGGTGAAGAGGTTTTATCGCCTAATAACTCTTGGAACATTACACTGTTTTACGATACCCTTAAATGTTTTTTCTCGTTACACGCTCGATTTGGATAAAAAAGTTCCTGTGTAGAAATCGAGGACCTCTAAGTGGCACTTTAACTGATATATTTTTACGAATACGCATCTAGATATGGGGAAACCGGATATATTTTTTAAATAGGATATTTAGCTATTGGAGTATAGGTTCGATGAAACTGAAAAAAAAATATTATAAAACTAAATGTTCACAGTCGCATTTTTGTCATTTTCAAACTCCTCTTTCCATTATAATTTGCATGTTTCGCAACGTTTTCTATAATATAAACCCATCTCTTTGCTTTGGTCACAGGTAATTATTTCAAAAACTTTAGTTACGGCATTAAATATAAATAACTATAACATGGCGAAGAAGTTTTATCACCTAATAACTCTTGAAACCTAAATAGTGCAGTCACTGAAGGTTTTCACCTCGGATTTCGTTGAACCTCCATCGATTTTCATGAAAATTGGTGATTAATTAGAGGATACCTCAAGGAACAAAGGTGACATGATGTCAACTTGCGCTTTTACCCTGGGGGTGGATGCCACCCCTTCTCGGGGGTGAAAATTATTTTATTAAAAATAATACCACTAGTCGATAGAGGGACAAATTGTAAGCAAAATTTGTTATATAAAGTTATTAAAATAAATCAATACTTTTTGAGTTTTAAAGATCAAATATTTTATTGTTTCGTGAAAAATGAATGTTTTAAATCGGTTTTTCACGTATAAATCAAAAACTATAAGCTTTTACAAACAAATTATTATTGCTGAAATTGAACATAGTAAAACATTGAATACATTCCTCACATAAAGAACTAAACTAATGTTAGTTCAAAGTTAGTTATTGGCAATTGAATGTGTATTTTTTTCGACGAGTACTCAAATCTAAGTAATCAAACTTAAATAACGAGAAAACGATGCAACGAATAAAACATTCTTGCTTAATATGTGTAAAAGTACTTCGGAATACCTAACAAATGAGCTTCAGAACGAGGTAATAGCGTAAAAATTAAGCAAGTTGTGATGAAAATAAAAGAACCGTTTCAAATTTTTGAGGAAAAAGTGGAAAGTAAAACATACGCCATTTCCACAAAAATTAAAGTTTATACTAATCCTTACAACATCTTCTTTATATTAGCATAAGTAATGTTTTCGATAATTTTGACCGGTTTTTAAAGCACACTTTTGAAAAAAGATTTAATTTAAAAAATTCATAATTTTTAAAATTTTTTAATTCTAATATTCTTTTGATAATAACTGCAAAAATACTCAATACACGTAAAAAATTATATTTAATTAAATTTTAGTTTTTTCTGTACCAAATATTTTACCTATTTTACTATTTCTATAGGGTAAAAATAACCGAGATAGAAACGTTTAAATCTTAAATTTTGCTGTGGGAACCATGCAAACGGGGCCATTTAACCTTTTATTTAAAAAAATATAAGGAGCTTAAAAGACTAGGTTCAACGTTCCTAAATAGCACTTGGAATTAACTGTCAAACAGTTTTTAGATAAATCTGATATCGTAAACACGAACGGAGTTATTGAAAAAAAAACAATAACATTCTTTGGAAATGATACATTTTGAAAAAATTTTGGAACAAAAATTTTAACGCTATCAACATGTTCGGGGCTCATTTGATAGATATTTTTGAGTACTTTGACAAATGTTTAATAAGTTTATGTTATAAAATGCATCAATTTCCCGTTATTTCAGCTTGAATACTTCCGAGTTTTTTACTCTCCGAAAAAAATATAAATTCAATTACCTCTAACTCACTTTTAGTTAACACTAAAAGGTTTTTCTAGTGAGGGATTTATTTCCTTTTTTATTAGCTTCAATTTTGATAATAATAACTTTTTTGTAAAAACTTATAATTTTTGAGTGGTTGATGGAAAATCGATTAAAAACATGCATTTTTCGCAAGAAAAATTCAAATCTATGATCTGTAATAGCTCAAAAAGTTTTGATTTATTTTAATAATTTTATATAACAAATTTTGCTTAGAGTTTGTCCCTCTTATCGAATTATGGGGTTATTTTCAATAAAATAATTTTCACCCCCGAGAAGGGGTGGCATCCACCCTTAGGGTAGAAGCGCAAGTTGGCACCATGTCACCTTTGTTCCTTGGGATATCCTCTAACCACTCAAAAATTTTCATGCAAATCAGTGGAGGTTCAACGAAATCGGAGGTAATAGCTCATATCCACCTTCAGTGACTCCACTAAAGTTTCAAGACAGGAAATTATTTCCTACAACATACGACCAAGAAGAGAGATGGAAAGGGCATTTTCAGGAGATGCTAGGTACGCCCAGGGATAACGCAGATAAAATTGTCGAGAACCCGCAGAATATAGTTTTGCATTATTCTTGCGAATCCCTTCCAAAACTAAGATAAATAACAACTATTAAATCTCTGAGAAACAACAAGTCCCCGCGACCCCGGGGATCGATAACATTGCTGCAGCAGTACTTGAAACTGATCCGCATCTAACTGCTGAAATTTTGCTCCCCTTATTCCGAAAGATATGGGAAACAAACCGCATTATAGCCGGCTGGAAAAAGGGAACATTATTAAGCTTCCAAAAAAGGGCAACCTCATATTGTGCAAACATTGGGGAGAAATAAATAACCTTGCTTACCACCATAAATAAAATTTTCACGACCATCGTACTAAAAAGATTAACAAACAAAGTTGAATTGCTAGCTAATTAAGCAGGCTGTAGACCAGAATCCTACTGCATATACCACATTAAAACTGTGAGGATAATAATCCAACAATGGTTTGAATAGAAGGCGCCCCTATACGTGGGTTTTGTCGATTTCGTTCGTGCCTTTGACACTTTCGCTCGCGCTACTATGTATATGGAATAGTTTTAGAGCTAAGAGACATCCCGCATAACATAATTTCCATTATAAAGTCACTGTACACTGAGGCAAAATGTAGAGTGGCACAAAATGGGATCAACAGTGACGAATTTAAGATACTTAGTGGAATCAGACAGGGACGCGTACTTTCTCCGTTTCTTTTTAACATAGCTGTAGACTACGTTCTCTGCAAACTAGACTCCGACACAAAAGGGATACAATGGACGTTAAGTTAATACCAAAGTGATCTGGAATACGCCAAAGATATCTGTCTATTATGACAAAAATTCCAAGATGTGGCTTACCAATTGGAAACAGTTCCACAGGGGCCAATAAAATAGATTTGAAAATACAGTAGAACCCCGCAAATCCGAACTAATTGGGGGGACAGCCTGTTCGGATTCCAAAAAGTTCGGATTATCCGAAAGTTAGCCTTAACTAGTAGTTCAAGGTTTTCATTGTGATTTTGAGTAGCCAAGCGTTCTCGCAAGAATGTGGACAATATTTTTGGACTCAAGTTGACTAAGGGAGAACCAAAGTAAGTTTGTGTTTAACCTTTATAAATATTTTATGAACCTATATATTAAAGTATAATATTTATTTTTAAGAAATTTTAAATGTCAAAGTCCTAGTAATCCTACATTGTCCAATTTTCTGGCTTTACTCTGTATAATAAACATGTTTTTAAGTTTTTGTCTTGAATTTTTAAATTTTTTTCACTTTCCGTTGGTTCGGATTTGCCGAAAGTTCGGATTCGCGGGGTTCGGATTTACGGGGTTCTACTGTAAATACTTATAAAATCAAATACATGAGAATATGCCAGAAACAACATACTAACTATCTACTTTCACAACATGTAGATTGAAAATGTGGAAAATTTTAGTATCTTGAAAGCGTCACAACAGAAAGCGGAGGTATAGAAAACGATGTTCGTATGAGAATACGATAACCTCAACAAGCATTTAGCATTCTCAACTCTGTTTGGAGGTCTGGCCTAGAGCTGCATTCCCGGGAAATTAATGGGACACATTTTCCGGGAAATCAGTACAAAATGGAAATCCCGATTCCCGGTAATTTTTACAGATTTCCCGGGATTTTAAAATATTTTATTTTAAATTATGAGCGGAGATATTACTAACTCACAATGAATAAACGATTCTGATAAAATTCCTACGCGTTACTACACCCTTCCTCAAGGCACTTACGAAATTTTTTCAAAATTTCAAACTTTTTCATCAAGTTATCGCGAAAAAGGATAAAAATTGAGATTCTATCACACCGCGCGACTACTCGCGGGTTAAAAGAAATTTCCATTTACTCTGGGCTAATTAGCAAAATTCATGGAAAAGTTATTTACCAGCAATTTTATTGCTGGAATCGAATTATAAGATCCTATATATTAATAATATAGGTATGCAAAGTCCGCAGATAGTGTGCTACTTTTTTTATAAACAAAATGGCGCCGACAAATCGTATTTTTTTTCAATTATTGCTCTATAACTCCGAAGATTTTAACTTTACAACCAAAACAGCTTAATAAAAATTCACCGCAATTAAATTATGCATAGAGATATGTTTTTCACGATTTGCTCCGACGAGAATTTTCCTCGGAAAATGCGGGTTTTCCTAACAAAAACTCTAATTTTCAAATAAAGACTTAGGTAAGTAATTATTAATCAATAATTAAATAACTTAGTGACATCAAAGCTTTCTTGGTATAGATTGTAAGTCCAGAAGCCGGTGAAAATTAAACGAATATTTTAGCAACAATTCAATTGTTAATTAACAATTTACGATCGCAATAATAAACAAAATAATCATGATACATTGATCAAACTTATAAAGATTATAAAGATGAGATGATTATTTAATATTTTACCGACAAAATATAAATTTTTCTTTTTTTTGCATAATCTTTAAATTTTGTAAAAAAAAATAGTTATAATACGCTAGTCTAATTAGTAAAGTACAAAGAAAGGTTATTTATCAGCAATTTTATTGCTGGAATCGAATTATAAGATCCTATATATTATTAATATAGGTATGCAAAGTCCGCATATAGTGTGCTACTTTTTTTATAAACAAAATGGCGCCGACAAATCTTATTTTTTTCAATTATTGCTCTATAACTCCGAAGATTTTAACTTTACACCAAAAACCCTCAAATAAAAATTCACCCCAATTTAATTCTGCATGGAGACATCTTTTTCCCGATTTGCTCCGACGAAAATTTTCCTCAGAAAATGTGGGTTTTCCCAACAAAATCTCGAATTTTCAAATAACTTTTGTGGGCCAGTAATTATTTATCAATAATTATATAGCTTGGTGAAATAAAAGCTTTCTTGTTATAGATTATAAATTCTGAAGCTGGTGAAAATGAAACGAACATTTTAGCAACAATTCAATTTTTAATTAACAATTTACAGTCGCAATAACAACCAAAATAATCATGAGACATTGATCAAACTTAGAAAGATTATAAAGGTGTGATGCCTATTTAATATTTTGTCGACAAAATATAAATTTTTCATTTTTTTGCATAATCTTTAAATGTTTAAAAAAAATTGTTATAAACAAATTAACATTTCTCAGAAATTGTTCATTATATTCTAATTTAAAAAAATATTAAAAATGCGTATTTCATAGGTCTTGAAAATGAATGCTTTAAAAAAATTTTCCAACCATTTGCAAAAAAGTTATGAAACAGCAAAGTAAATATACGAAACCTCCGTTGTTTATAATTATTAGTTTTAATTGTTTCAAAGCTTAAAAGTGAGTCTATGGTACAACCTAATTACTCACAAAGAATGTCAAAAATTACTGCAATGGTTATATTTTAATCAAAGATTAAAAACACTTTTTTTTGTAATTTTTAGGGCAAACGTAGGCCTGATACAGAGTCGGAGCTAAAATGTTCACTCGAAGCGACTGACACGCAGCATGCATTATTTATTAAAAGTGTACATCACGCGGCCGGTCGTCGCTCCGAGTGAAAATGTTAGGCTACAGTAAGTACTGTGTTACTCGACTTTCGCGCGTGTAAATTACAAAAAAATATATTTATAATCTTTAATTAAAATATAACTATTAAACTGATAATCGATTTTTTTCTGTAAATAATTAGCTTGTACTTTAAACTCACTTCTGCGCTTTGAAAGAATTAAAAAAAGTATAAACACAGTAGTAATCGTATGATTATTTTGTTGTTTCATAACTTTTTTACAAATGGTTGCAAAAAAGTTTTAAAGCATTCATTTTAAAGATATCTAAAATGCCCATTTTAGCTATTTTTTTAAATTATAATATAATAAAAAATTTCTGAGAAACGTTAATTTGTTTACAACTATTTTTTTTAAACATTTAAAGATTATGCAAAAAAATAAAAAATTCATATTTTGTCGACAAAATATGAAGCTTGATCAGTTTATCATAATTATTTTGGTTATTATTGCGACCGTAAATTATTAATTTACAATTGAATTGTTGCTAAAATATTCGTTTAATTTTCATCAGCTTCTGGAACGATAATCTACACCAAAAAGGCTTTTAAGTCACCAAATTATTTAATTATTGGTAGATAATTACTTATCTAAAACTTTATTTGAAAATTAAAGATTTTGTTGGGAAAATCCGCATTTTCCGAGGAAAATTTTCGTCGAAGCAGATCGTAAAAAACGCGTCTCTATGCACAATTTAATCACGGTGAATTTTTATATGAGTGTTTTTGTTGTAAAGTTAAAATCTTCGGAGTTATAGAGCAATAATTGAAAAAAAACACGATTTTCGTGCGCCATTTTGTTTATAAAAAAAGTAGCACACTATCTGCGAACTTTGAATATCTATATTATTAATATATACAATCATAAGATTCGATTCCAGCAATAAAATTGCTGGTAAATAACTTTTCCCAAAAATGGCCTATTCTCCGATAATCAGCCCAGACTAATTGTATAATATTTTTCGTACTTCCGGGCCTAAAGTGACAACTTCACTCCCTTGTGACAGGTACTAAAGTGTCACATTTAATCCCTCCGGGATTAAATATTGACGAAACTCCCGGAACGATTAAATCACAAACAAACGAATTTAAGGGATATTTTATTGAAAAATATAATTAATTAGAATGGTAATTAACGTTAATATTCAAATTAATATTGTGACAGTTCGTCATATTGACCAGTCTTTCCTGGGTTAATGCAGCAGGTAACTGACGAGTAACAGATAGGTCCTTTTCATATTGAACTGGTGTTTGTTTCGAAGATCCTGCGGAAACAGGAAGCGAGAATGAGGACTGTGGCATAACTATAGTGGACGAATCGGCGACTTGACCAAATATTTTATCTGAAATTTTTTGTTTATTTTTAATAGACGATTCAATATATCCCTCGGCCACGTTGGAGGATTTCCATCCTCCATGTCTCTTCAGCACGTCTATTGTTGCTCCCGAATCAGCTAACAAAGACGCAGATGTGCGTCTAAAACAATGTCCCGTATAAGACGTCGCATTTTCTAATTTCAAGAAAGCTGCTATTTGCCGTGGAATTGTACCAAACATGTTTTTTCCTACTACTCGCGTAGTACATTCTTTGTTGATGTATTGAACAAAAAATTTTGAATGAGTTGTCCCTGTCTTTCGCAATGCCACATATTTCCGAAATATCGCCACAAAACTGATGGCACTGTTTTCTGAATTTTTGATCACAAAATTTCGGTCAATTTTATTTTTGGTGTTTCTAATCGCAATTAGGAAGGAATCGCCCAAATCTCTCACATCGTCGATTTCTAAATCAACCAACTCTTTTCCACGACAAGCTCCCGCAACGCCCAAAATAAGTGCAACCTACAAAAAAATTGATTTCTTAAAATTTCTGAATATAAACAAATTTCCAAATTTACCTTAAGCATTAAATATTTATCATCCGGAGCCTCCCGTAAGAACTGATCTACCTGCTCAGACGTGAGAATTCTTGACTTCTTTGGCTTAAATCCCTCATTTCTTCTCTTCAAAAAAGCTAATAATTTTGGAAATTTACTTATATCAATATCTTCTCTAATGTTAATAACCGATTTCAGCATTGAGTAATGTGCCCAGAGAGTTGAGGCACAAACCGCTTTTGATTTATCATCGAAGTAGACTAACAGCGCATTTTCAGTAGGTTGTCTCACATTTTTTAAGCGGCACCACTTTTTAAAAGCATCGTACTGCTGCTCGTATAGTTTTCTAGATTTCGGTGGTAACAATTCTTCACCTACTTCGGCTGCTCTTTTATCAATATCAGATACACCTTCTTCACTCATGATACCAATAATTATCAATAACAATGTTTCTTTACAATGACACTAGTAATGACAATGTTTCTAAATTATAACTGTCACAACGCAATGTTACTATGGTAACTTATTTTAAAGACAGTTTATTAAATGAGTTGAAGAGAGAAAAAACTGATTGAAATTATTGAAATAATTAATAAAATCATACCGGAAGTACGAAAAGTATCGTATATACCTTGCGACTGAAGTACATTTAATCCTTCAGGTAAATTATGGCCCTCCCTGCGGTCGGGCCATAAACTTTACCTTCAGGATTAAATGTACTACTTCAGTCCCGCGGTATATAATGTACTATTTATTGACTTGTTACGTTAAAAATATATATATTTCTAACAATTTTAAAGCTAATTAGTTCTCACCAAAACCGTAAATTTCAGAAAAAAAAATAAAAAAATAAAAAAAAATACTTAAATTTTTTTTTTTTTAAATTCCCACGCAATACTACAATCTTCCTCGACGCACTTAGGAGTGAAAAGTTATGTTACAAACTGTTTCTTCAAGTTATCACGGAAAAGGATAAAATGTTAGATTTTTTGGCGCGACTGCTCTCGTGTTAAACCTTCCAATTTTGGGGTAAAATCAAAATGTATCACACCCGTCAGCATAAACATTCTTTTGTTTATTCTATGATCCGATTCATTTTGAAGCATCCAGAATTATAACATAAATATTTATTTTGAATTAAAATTATGTTTATGAAAAATTAGTACATAGGAAATTTAATACGGTATTAGATTAGTGCAAATCAGCTGACCTGAAGTTTAAAAAATTACTCACTTCACTAAAAAGCATCAGACCTACATCAACAGAAAGTGCGTTTTCAACTTCAGCAAATTTCTGTACAAAAAAAGAGCCAGCCTGAAAGATCAAACACTCAACAATTTATGTTTTTTTAAAAAATCTTTCAATAATAAAAACAACGAAAATTTAGATTACACAAATTTATAATTTTTCTATTTTTAAAATATTCTTTTAAATTTTTGAATTTTTCTAAATATTATTAATTTGTAATCAAATTTTTTATACTAATTGCATTGAAAAATTAGAACAAAAACAATTTCTTCTTTTTATTTCTAAATTTTTCGATTCCCGGGAATTCGAAAGATATCCAAATTAGCAACTCTCGATTCTCGGGAAATCAAAAGGGGCCGGGAAAATGGAGCTCCAGTCTTGCAGGTATACTACAAAGAAAAATATCGGAATATTTTAGTCAAATGTCATGTCTGTTCTACTCTACGGATATGAAACCTGGAAAATGAAATAAATTCCAGAAAATAGGGATCGGTCACACACTCCAAAACAATAGCTCCAGTACTGCAAATACTGCCCTAGAGTTAAGTCCCAAAAAAAATAAAAAGAGGCCCAGTACAAATTTGGAGAGGATCCATCATGGACGAGATAAGCGATCAGGAAAAGTCTTGGAATAAGCTGAAACACTTAGCGCAAACTAGAACTCGATGGCGCGTTTTCGCTGAGGATATATGCTCCACTTAGGTGTTTAAAAGTACCTTATTGTCTCTCGAAATACACATCGGTAGTTTTAGAGCTCTTGTGTAACTACAAATAATAATTTTCAGTAAATAATGTACACGCTATATATTTCTATATCTTAATTACCAGTTATCTTATTGAAGTTATACTTCTTTACGATCGAGAGTGAAATTTTATAATGCCGGGCGCATGCGCACACAGACAGTATGTATTTCGTTGCTAATCTTTCAAGATATGTATGTATCAGTGCTGTCAGCGCAAATAAGTCATATTATATTATATAAAAGGATATATTAGTGTTCTTAGTAAATGTATTATTTACTACAATTTTTGTGTCTTTGGATTTGTCTTCCTCGAGAATAAGAAATTTTTTTTAATAATGGTAAGTATACTTAAAGTATTTTTGTATACCTCACTTTTGGTCAACTAAATTTGTCAGTACGTATGAGGAATCTTGTGACCTGTCAAAGCAAAAGGGATAGAGCTCAGTGGTAGAGCTTGTGACCGGAGATCAAGAGGTCCCGGGTTCAAATCCCGGACGATTCATATTCTTTTTTTTATATTTTTGGTATCGTTTTAATAAAAAAAATTTAAAAGTGGTAGGTACAGAAAGATAATTTAATATTTAAATTAAATACAAATATCCTGTTAAGTATATTAATTTCGTTGAAATCGTAATAATAGAAGTCTAACTTCTTACGTGCGTACAAAGTACACACACATTCTTTTTTAACAAATATTCACTATTAAAAATAGAGTCCACAGCGCTTTACTGTACGTTTGAAAATGCCTAAGGAATCAATTAGTGGAGTAATATGTCCATTAACCTGTTTGTCTATTTCCTGTTTAAGTTTCGTAAAAGTTTGGCCAGGTGAAATTCCCTTTAAAAAATTAAATCGCTTCGTTGAACCCGTAAATATATATAGTATACAATGTAAAAGGTTTTAAAACTGTTGTGTTTTTACGAACTTAGCGTAGACTGATACAGAGTTCGATCTGTATTAAAAAAGGGCTTAATTTCGGTTCTTCTTCTCCTTTTGGCATCATAACATTGGATGGTTCTTTGACTGTCTGGCTATCTCCTCCCATTCAAATATCTCTTGTGTCCTTCTTCTCCATTATTTTATGTTAATGTTTTTGAGGCCCTCCATCCCAAAAACCGGTGTAGAATTGCAGCCTGTAATAGCAGGACAATGCTCGATGCGTCCAGACTGGCTCAAGTAGAAAAATAAATGATAGAGTTAAATTTACCTACAGGGTGATCAACTTCTGTGACAAAGTCCAATATATCTGTTATTATAAAATATATGAAAAAAAGTTGTTAATAAAAGTTATAGACACCTTTAATATACACATTTTAAAATTAGTCAGAAATATACAGGGTCATCCGTAACACGGTGCCAAACCAAAGGTATGTTTTTTTAAATAGAACACCCTATATTTTATTCGAAATCTGGTTTCTCTACATTTTTCTGATTAAAAATATATGCCACTTGTCTAGGGTTTTACCGAGCGTTTGGAAGTTATGAGCACTTTTATTAAAAAATCATACTGATTTGATCGCCCTGTATGTTTCTAACGGTGTAATATAAACTAGTGCTGTGACTACTTTTGACTATCAATATTAAAGTAGTTTTGCAACAATATACATTTTTTTATAATTACACAAATTGTAAGTCAAAATGTAAACTAAAGATTTTCTTCATTTTTTAAAATGGAACACCCTATATTTTATATTTTCACCGAAAAGCTCTATCAATATACTTACAATATCTTTTAAATATTCCCTATACCTAAAGTTATTAGTTTTCGAGATATTTTAGTTTTATTGTTGATAACAACATGTATTACTTAGTCATTAATAACAATACTTTAATTTATCAAGAAAACTAAATTAAATAAAAAAATATTCAACGTACTTCTTATATTTCTTATAAAAATTGCTCAAAGTGACCTCCCATAACGTCTACATAGCCTTAAGACGAGTTTCGAAAGACCTACTGACGTTTGTAAGCATTTGTTATGTGACACTTTGAAAGGCGTCTTTAATCCTTATTTTCACATCATCAGCTGTTGATGGAGATGTCCTATACACTACGTCTTTAATATAACACCAGAAAAAGAAGTCAACTTTGTTCAATTCTGGTGATCTAGGTGGCCAATGAACTGGCCCATCTCTTCCTATCCATCTTTCAGGAAATAATTCATCGAGTTCACCGTTGACAAGTGCGTTGTAGTGAGCAGGGGCTGCAGGGTATTAAAGACGTAGTGTATAGGATACCTCCAACAACAGTTGACGATATAAAAATAAGGATTAAACGCCTTTCAAAGTGTCACATAACAGAAATGCTTACAAACGCGAGTAGGTCTTTCGAAACTCGTCTCCAGGCTGTGTAGACGTTATGGGAAGTCACTTTAAACAGCTTTTATAAGAAATATAAGAAGGACGTTCAACATTTCTATTTAATTTAGTTTTCTTGATAAATTAAAGTATTGTTATTAATGACTAAGTAATACATGTTGCAGTGCCGGTTTATCCACTGGGCGCCTGGGGCGGGCGCCCAGGGGCCCGTGGCCCGAAGGGGCCCGTTCCTTTTATTTATACAAAAATAAAGACGCTAAATAATCTACATATTCTCCGAAAAAAATCTCATACGCAGATACGCCAATACACTGCAAAAGCCTATGTTCTATTGTCACATCTCTTCACGCCTATACACAGTGGCGTAGCCTAGCCCCACAGGGGCCCCGGCGTCAGTGTTTGTGGCGGGGACCTTTTCCAAAAACTACAGGAAGTTATCAGATTTAGCTATGTCTCGAATTATATCCAAAATAATCGCATAAACGGAGTTTTTTTTAGTTTCTAATAATTTCACTTTGAATTGTGGGGCTTAAATAATAATAGGTATATCTCACTTTTCGGCTTTAAAATAAGTTCTTTTAAAATACATAGTTAAACGAAAGACAAAAATAGATATACATACATCTAATTTATAAATAAAGAATAGATTATTCTCGAAAATGCCAATACCCAAACAATAGGTACACACTCTTTCAAACACTCAAAATTAAAGCGATAACAAAAATTGCAATTTGGCATTATACAGTGGCCTCTAAGGCTAGCACTCCACTTGCGATTTGTGGCGACAAAAAAATCGCTGTCGCAGAAAATTTAGAGTAGAAAATTAGTCGCTGTTTTCAGAATCGCGAATTGAATGCTACAAGGGTGTGACATTAGCTTTTAGATGTTTTTTCACTCTAGATAAAGAAGTCAAGACGTCAATTAAACCAAAGAGAACTTGTATAATGAATTTACCCATTTTGTAACGTTATGCCAAAATTTGAATAAACATATTATATTACATAATATATTATAATAAACAAATTATACATATTATAATTTATGAAAAATTTGATGTCATCCAGGATGTAAAGGCAACTTTTCCCAATATCTTAACTTTACTGCAAATTTATTTGACGCGTCAGGTGAGCAATATTTTTCGGCTTTAAAAAGAATAAAAACATATTTACGGTCAAATTTGGGTCAAAAAAACCTAGACGCATTATCACTATTGTATATAGAGAACGAAGAACTGGAGAAACTGAATTGTGATAATATTATATGGCAGTAGGCGAATGCTAAGTCAAGAAAAAAACTGATCTAATTTTTGTGTTTATGTATTTTTTAGATTGTTTTTTTGCTTGTCATGTGTTGTTTTGTAGAACTTTCTGTTTTCAAAGAAAACATTTCGTTTATAAATTCGCAAAAGTGTGTGTGTTATTGCGTTGCCACTCCTGCAATATTCAGATCAGATTTATCGATGTATTCTTATGTAGTTTTTTCTTCTGAATCCAAATCTGAAAACGGCATTTCGATATTTCTAACTGTCTCCGAGATAATCGACCTCAAAGTCTAAAATGTGACGTCACAATCGGTTTATTTTCTACCGAAACACTACACGTTCAGCTGAAATCGTTGCTATTAAGTAGGCTAGTTTTTAAATCTCGATTTGTTAAGCAAAGCATAGGTTATTTACATTTGAGTTTGACACTTTGTGAATGTCAAACTAAATTTTAAATTAAGTATTAATAAAATATCAATGATATTTGATAGTGAATTTAATTATTATATAAAATAAATAAGATGTTCAAAAATACAATTTGAGTGTAATATTTTAAAAGTAATAATTTATTAACAGTTTTAAAAAGGTTTATACCAGTATACGGCCTCCTCTTTATGATAAATGGACTGTTCCATGCTAGTGATTTTAGTAGGTAATTTTTTTGTTTTTTGAGAATTTTGCCGAAATTGACAAAATTACTAATTATTTAGTAATTATTAACTATTTAGAAATTATTTTTTTGTCGAATTGGCAAAATTATTGACTAAAATCACTAGCCAGTTGTGTCTGAGTTTAGCGAACCGACAGTATATGAAATAATATTGTTTGGTATAAAAAATTATGGTATGATATGTGCAATTACATCCTTCTAATGGAAAAAAATATTTGAAGATTTTTCTCAAATTATGGATACCAACAACATTTTCATTTATAACTCTTTTATTTTTAATTTGACGAAGAAAAGTTATTCTTCATAAAAAGCTCTTCATGTTCTAAGATTTATGATGCAACCATCATATATAAAATTTTATTAATTTTATACGAGGTATATAAAAAATATGAATTTCGATCAAGAGTAAACTACCTTTAAAGTTCATAACATTTAAATTATAATGATATAATTGCACATTAAAACATAATTAATAATTCTAAACTACTTTTCATAATAGCAATTTTCCATATTATGAATTAAAATACGTAAATATACAAAGTTTTCGTTATGATAATGCTCGCATTTTCAGCTTGTTTATTTATGTTTTTAAAAGTATTTTTTGGATTATTTTTTACGTTTGCTATTCTTCTTGCTTGTTTAAAAAAAATTACTTTATGGATTTTACGATAAACGTTTATAGTTAATGCATGTGTTTTCTTGTTAAAAACTGACAACGAATAGCAACGAAGGGGCCCCTAAACCTCCAGCGCCCAGGGCCCGAAGTTAGGTTAAACCGGCACTGACATGTTGTTATCAACAATTAAACTAAAATATCTCGAAAACTAATAACTTTAGGTATAGGAAATATTTAAAAGATATGCAAGTATACTGATAGAACTTTTCGATGGTAATATAAAATACAGGGTGTTCCATTTAAAAATATGAAGAAAATCTTGTATTTAAATTTTGACTTACCCTGTATACAGTTTGTGTAGTTATAAAAAAACTGTATATTTTTGCAAAACTACTTCAATATTGACAGTCAAAAGCAGTAAAAACATTAGGTTATATTACACCGTTAGAAACATACAGGGCGATCAAATCAGTATGATTTTTTAATAAAAGTGCTCATAACTTTCAAACGATCGGTATAACCTTAGACAAGTGTTATATCTTTTTAATCAGAAAAATATAGAGAAACCAAATTTTGAATAAAATATAGGGTGTTCTATTAAAAAAAAAAACATAACTTTGGTTTGGCACCCTGTTATGGAGGACCCTGTATATTTCTCACTAATTTTAAAATGTGTACATTGAAGGTGTCTATAACTTTTATTAACAACTTTTTTTCATATATTGTATAATAACAGATATATTGGACTTTGTCACATAAATTGATCACCTTGTATATTGGGCTTATATGAAATACGGTGGCCTGCACAAAGTGCACAAGAAGAGAAGACAACATCAAATGGCAGTGTACTACTCTTCTCAGAAAATGACATAACCAATGATAGAAGAAATGGAGTCTTGGAGTCTTGAATACTTGTAAGCAAGGAGGCCAAAAGAGGCCAAATTAAATGGCATCCAGTGTCAGACAGAATAATAGTGGCCCAGTTTAACTCGCTCATAGGGAACGTAACCATCGCACAATGCTACGCACCTACAAAAGTAAGTGAAGAAGAGGATAAAGAAAAGTTTTATCAATAATTAAATGAAGTTATGAGGAAGATAAATAAAGGGGATATTGTTATAGTTATGGGGGATTTGAATGCGAAAGTAGGTCAGGATAATAATGGGGAAGAAGCAAGTATGGGAATACATGGGCTGGGGAAAGAAATAAAAATGGAGAAAGACTCATAAAATTTAGTTTCGGAAACAATATGGTAATTGGAGGAATGATATTTCCACATAAAAAGTGTCAAAAATAACCTAAGTATCACCTGATAAGAAAACAGAAAATCAAATATACCACATTTTGATTAGTAACAAATGGAGAAGCAGTCTACTGAATGTAAGGAACAAGCGATCAGCAGATGTAGGGAGTGACCAGTAGAGAGTACAACAGATCACTAGGGTGTTTTTGGAGTCGCTGAACATGAGCTCGCCACCCCGGAGCACCTGGTCTCCAGGATCACTGCTGAGTCATGTTAGCTTCTAGTATTTCGAAGATTTTCGGCGCTAAATTGATGAAAACAGTTTACTGGGGTGGGATTTTGGGATCGCTAAATACGAATACCTCATCAGAACCGATCCCCAAAGAACGTTTTGCCCAGTATAATAAGGCACGTCATACGCTGCTGATTCTAGGGTTTTTGGCATGTGATTAATTTTTTGATACCCCCGAGAAATATTCAGCAATCACAAAAACCCTCTGAGTTATCTGTTTCCACCAATTTAGCGCCGAAAACCGTCTAAACTTCAGATGACCTGCCTTAGCAATAATACTGGGCATTAGGTGCTCCGGTGGTCGGTTCTGATAGGGTATTCATATTCAGGGGTGCAAAAAGCTCCTTAAGTAACAAAATATCCCCTAATATATTGACTTGGACATGTTTATGCACCTTTAGGAGCATTTAATGCACTAATAATAATAATATCTTATGGCATTTTTGCCAGGGAAATCTTTTGGGATTGTTCCGACGCCAACTACATCTTTAACCCTATTTCAATTAACTAGTGTTGATGTACACTAGGCCAGGGGGACCGACATATTAGCGTACTCTCCGAGACACGGTGGAACGGCTAGTAAAATTTTTAGAAATAAAAATGGATTGTTGTTGCCGGGGCTCGAACCCGTGCGTTCTGGCTTTCGAGGCCAGTATCATGACTGCTGAGCTACGGCCATTTACATTAACCGGGTTCACATTCGATTCGGGAAACTGATAGGAAATTTTGTGAACAAAATGTATGTCGGTAAAATGAAAATTCCATCGTGCGCATAAGAAACAAGGAATTTACAAATTGCATCTTCTTCTTATGGTGCCTATCCGTTACGGATGTTGGACATTAAACATGGTTATTCTGACTTTGTTGACTGCTGCCCTGAAAAGTCCGGTAGTGGTTAACTTAAACCATTTTCGCAGGTTACGCAGCCAGGATATTCTTCTTCGTCCTGGACCTATTTTCCCATGCACTTTACCTTGAAGTATGGTCCGAAGTACGTCATATCGTTGTTCATTGCGCATTACATGGCCCAGGTATTCCAGTTTGCGACGTTTTATGGTTACGACTAGTTCGCGCTCTTTACACATTCTATGTAGAACTTCTTCGTTGGTAACTCTGTCTATCCAGGAAATCCTCAAAATGCGTCTATAGCACCACATCTCAATTGCTTCGAGTCTCTCCAGTGATGCTTCAGTTAAGGTCCATGACTCCACGCCACATAAAAGAACGGAGAATACGTAGCACTTTAGTAAACGAATTTTTATTTCCGATTTTATATCGTGGCTGTTAAAGATTTTTTTCATTTTGACGAAGGCTAATCTTGCCTTCTAGATCCTTATCTTAATTTCCGTCGATTGGTCCCATTGTTCATTTAAGTTTGCACCCAAATAACAAAAGTTGGTGATTTGTGTTATAGGTTGTTTTTTAACTAGTAATTGACCAGGTGGTATCCTATTTTTGCTTATAACCATGTATTTGGTTTTTTTGATGTTAAAATCAAGCCCAAACCTGCTACTTACTTCTGCCACCATGGAGACAAGTGTCTGCAGACCTTCAAGTCTGTCTGCAAAAATGACAGTATCATCAGCGTATCTTATGTTGTTCAATCGTTCTCCGTTTATAAGTATTCCCTCGTCTATGTCCGTTAGCGCTAGGTTCATAATGTGCTCTGAATATGTATTGAACAATAATGGGGACAATATACATCCCTGTCGCACACCTCTTTTTATCTTTATGTCGTCTGTTAACTGATCCCCTACTCTAACAACTGCAGTTTGTTCGTAATAGATATCGTTTATTATACGGCGATCTCTGCTGTCTAAACCAATTGAATTTAATATTTTCATCAGTTCGTCATGTTTTATTCTATCGAACGCTTTCTGGTAATCAACAAAACACACGTATATATCACAATTCACGTCTCTACATCTTTGAAAGAGAAATTGTATTGCAAAAAGTGCCTCTCGAGTACCCAACGTATCCCTAAAGCCGAATTGTGTGTTTGTCATGTGTTCTTCACACTTTTTATATATTCTTTTATGTATAATTTTTAAAAAAGTTTTCAGGAGATGGCTCATAAGGCTTATTATTCGATAATCTTCACATTTTTTGGCATTGGGTTTTTTAGGGATTGTTATAAAAGTTGATCTTAGCCACTGTTATGGTATTTTTCCACTTTGGTATATTTTGTTGAAGATCAAGGTAAGTCTTTTTACTTTTACTTCGTCTTTATCCATAATTTTCAAAAATTCTGAGTAGAACTCGTCTGGTCCTGCGGCTTTTCCCTCCTTAATGTTGTTTATAGCAGCTTCTACTTCCGCTTCGAGAATAGGTGGTCCGGTATCGTCATTTTTATTTTGTGTGATGGTGACATTCCTATCGTCTTCAAATGTTGTTGTCACATAGTTCATCCATGTTGTTTTTGTTTCTTCAATATCAACTATTGGATTTCCTTGAGCGTCTGTTAAGTGTCCCGGCCTTTTTGATTTATAGATGCCTGCTGCTTCTTTGATCTTTTTGTGGAGGTTGAAGGAATCGTGTTCACGTTCCAACATCTCGATTTCTTCACACTGTTCTTCCAGATTTCTGTTTTTAGCTTCTCTGACAGCTTTTTTATCTCTTTGTCTAGAAACTGATATGCAACGTAGTCTTTCCGCTTGGATTCTCTTCTTCTGTCCATCATCTGTAATATACCGTCGGTCATCCATGGTTTTTTCTTTTCTGTCTTTTTCGGTCGCAGGTATTGGTCTAATATTTCCTTCCCAATGTTTTCTAAGTGGTTTATTTCTGTGTCAACATCATTAACTAATTCTGACTTGGATATGTTGTTTTTCAGATATTCCCGTACTTCTTGCTTTATTTCATCAACTCTTAGTTGTTTGAGATCGTATCTTATAGGAATAGGTTTGTGGATTTTTTTAAATTTCAGACGAAACTTACCGACAAGTGGGTTATGGTCTGACTTAATATCTGCATCAGGGTAGGCTTTCACTGATGTTATAGAGTTTTTGAATCTCTTATTTATTAAAATATAGTCAATCTGGTTTCTTATGAGATTTTCTGGCGTGTCACCGGGTGAGCGCCATGTGTATAACTTTCTGTATGGTAATTTGAAGAGTGTATTGGTGATTACCAACTCTTCTTCCGTAGCAAATGTGAGTAGGCGTTCTCCTCTCTCATTTCACTCACCCAAACCCCATGAACCTACTACTTCACCATAACTACCCTTACCGATTTTGGCATTAAAGTCACCCATAACTAGCGTTACTTCATTGGTTTTTAACTTACTTAGGACTTTCCTTAAATCGTAATAAAAAGCCTCTATTACTTCGTCTGATTTGTCTGCTGTGGGTACGTATATTTGGATTATGTTGGTTTTTGCTGGGAATAAATCCAATTGAATGAGCATGATTCTCTCGGATATTGGAACAAAATTCGTAACGTATTTTTTTACACAAATTGCATAGAAAATGAAAAATTTGCCAAATTGAATCTTAATGCACTGTAAATGTAGCTACATAAGCATTTTCACCTATTTTTTATTGTAGACTTTTTTCCTGAAGTCATCCCAAACATAATGCGAAAAAGTATTATTTTAAGTCGTTATGTGCTGTATTCAGAAATCGATATACTTTTTTCTAAATGCATAATACTGGTGTATGAATATCACTTCTTGTTCTTCCAACTCTGTTGGCTGGTAACTTTAATTTGACCCAAAATTGGTAGCCATTTTCGAGTAAGAGCTCGGTAAGGGCCCTTTTAACCTTCGTCGGGCGGCATAGGTACAATTGTAACTTTTGAGTTTTCAAATTGTGATAACTTTTTTTGTTAAAGAGATAGAGACCTGAAATTTTGTGACATCTCTACATTTATCCAGTAGATTATGTCAGCTAAATATAACAAAAGAATTCTTCGGTTCCCACCAGGGGGCTTAAATTGTTCCTACCCCCATAAACGACGGCATAGGTACATTTGTAACTTGTATTTTTTTTAATTGAATGTTACAAAATATCAATATATTTTGTATTTAAATGACAGTTTATTTGAGCCAAAATACAAAAATGAATGTTAGTGTGGATTTTCGCAACGCATTCATGTCGTTATAGACGAAGAATATTTGCCACACATAGGTAAAAAACATACTACACAACTTTTTCTCGTTTTAGGTTGTTTGTTCCGTTCGTTTTGACAAACAAGGCAACTTCCTTCGGTTACTGGA
This sequence comes from Diabrotica virgifera virgifera, assembly GCF_917563875.1. NCBI lineage: Eukaryota > Metazoa > Arthropoda > Insecta > Coleoptera > Chrysomelidae > Diabrotica > Diabrotica virgifera. Next base: position 3,288,596 of record NC_065449.1, on the reverse strand, counting down.
GTAGATCCACGAATGCTGTGAGATACTTAAGGAGGAGTATCTGCAGCAATACAAATATGTTTAGAAAGATCCTTCAAAAACTTCTTGCGTTGATTATTTTTTTTTTTGTAATGGATTGTGCTCTAGATCTCGATATAATGTAGGATGCTAAGCCAGTGACGTGAATAATATTATAAAAAAAGCCAAGAGCCAAAGCAATGTTAGACGTTTAACCGTATACTCACCCAGCATTTTATCCATGGTACCAACACCCTTTAGTTTTACTCTGATACTCAATCATTTCCGGCTACTTCTCCTGTTATATGCATGGACGACAGTAACACTACTACCTTGTTTTTCCTTAGCAAATAAAAACATTCATGATTGTATACAAGATTTGTGGAAAAAATAACTATTTTTTTGCTTGCTTGCATATTGATGAGTAGAAATCTCTTATTTTTCCCATTGAGCCCACTAACTTCATGTGACATGAATTCTAGACTTTAGCTAGTTCAAAACTGCTAAAAAGTTATCTGTGGTAATATTTCTCCAAGACCCTTTATAAGACGTGACCAGATCCAAAACTGCTCGATCGCCAACATTAACTTGTCGGGAAACATATGCTGTTTTTCAAATATAAAGGTGAATTTGTATGGGATTTGATGCATTACAAACCCAAAATATCATGTTAAGTGGATCTGAAAGACATATATTGTGTAAATTGTGTGCAGCCTCTAAACGGAAACAGTTGTTCATCTATAGTTATGCATTGGTATGGTTTGTAGCCTTGGTGCACATTTTTATTCAGCATTGTCCAGGTATCTCGTATGAGTGCAGCCTTATCGGATTTTTTGCGTTATTGGCGGGTATTTTCGTTGTCAAATCTTGTAAATCTTAGCATGGTCTTGAAACGATCACGAGGCATTGCTGCACGTATTTTGTCGGCATTTCGGTAAACTAAATTTAGAATCATTATTATTCACGATAATTTTTAAGTATACACGTATTGACAAACACCAAATAACTAAATGTGGATGAAATCTATTATGTCTCCAATTGAAATATAATACAATGCTACTCTTCCTAGAATTTGTTTACGACCACTATTTCCAAGTTTATTGTTGTAGTAATTTCAATAATTTACGATAGATAACAGGGGTCACTTAAAAACGGCTTTTATCTTTTTTTGTATATCCGTACAAAAACAAATTACCGAATATTATTATTTATTTATAGCAATATTAAACAATTTTTAACCAATAATGCTAGTAATAAATAATATAATCTTAAAACTAACAAATATTTCCCTTTAGATTAAGGAATTTTTAAGAAAATATATAACAGATTCAATTGTACCTATACCGTCTGTTACCGGTGTAAAATTATACCTCTCAACAAGGGTTAATGTATAATCATTGTCATATAGTTTTAAGCTAAATTAAGGAATTAAAGGTTTATAAAAAGCTAAAGTGTTATATCGTTTTGTAGGTGGATTTTTACAAATATTTCAAGTGAGTGTTAATACCAATTTTTTTTCCTATCAGTCAAAATTGTCACCTGTCCATAGAATTAAATTAGAATAATATTTCCTATAATTTCTAGTTTTCTTAAACTTTCCACACATTTAAAATTGTTCACTTTATTTTATACATATGAAACAATTTGTAGTCGTTTTGAGACTTACAAATATACACGATCATTGCAAAGAATATTAGTTATATAGTTTCACGTATAAACAAGATACGCTCTGTCCAATTTCCTACAAAAATGTCGCATTTTACAAAACGTTTTAAGTTTTATGGAGGCTCATAAATTGAGAAGAAGGCATAAGAAATTTCATAGCTTTCTTCTGGCTGTAAACTCAAATCGGTCGTAAAGCAAAATAAAAAATTTAATAGCCTGTGTGAATATGGCAAATTATTTATTTATACTTATTTTGTCCCAGATTTTACAAGAATTGAAAATTTCACGAATCAATGCAAAGATTTCTACGTTCAGCAGATATAGTAGATTCGCTAATCTGAGACACAGCTGTCTAGTGATGTTGGTAATTTTTTTGGGAAGTTAGGTTTCTAGGCGTGGCTGGAAATTACTACACAACCAAACATACTTGTTCATAGTCAATATTATTAATAGTAACCAGACACACATAACATAAACCTTACGCCAATCAATAATTATTTATTTACGCCATTATAATTTACTGATATAAAATGAGAAAATTATATATTTTACAAAATAAAAATATTTTGAAGAAATAAATTCCACAAAATTTTATTAGTTTAGTATACACTCCTGCTATTTCCAATAATTCCTCTTTTGTTAACGAAAGGTTAAGTTGATTTGAGCAGTTAATATTGTGAGGTAGGAATTTTTGTATTGTATGTTTCCTATTCCGAATGTGTCAAGTTTAGTGTAATTTTTAAATCACGTCACTAGACGTTGGCAACTAACGTTAAATGAATAAAAAATATAAAAAATAATATAAACTCTTTCATATTTATAAATTGAAAAACTGAAACAATAAACAAACAAAGATGTAATGAATACGATTTCCAGCAAGTCATTAGATCTGCTTATATTTTGGGCTAATTAGCAAAATACAAGGAAAAGTTTTTTAACAGCAATTACTGGAATCAAATCTTATGACTGTATATATTAATAATATAGGTATGCAAAGTACGCAGATAGTGTGCTACTTTTTTTATAAACAAAATGGTGCCTCCAAATCGTTTTTTTTTTTCAATTTTTGCTCTATAACTCCAAAGATTTTAACTTTATACCAAAAATACCCAAATTAAAATTCACCGTAATTCTACATAGGGACGTGTTTTTCCCGATTTACTTCAACGAAAATTCTCCCCGGAAAATGCGAGTTTTTCCAACAAAATTTTTAATTTTCAACTAAAATTTTAAATAAGTAATTGCTCATCCATATTTAAATAACTTGGTAATATAAAATCTCTTTTCGTATAGATTATAATTTAAGAAACCGATGAAAATTGAATGAACAGTTTAGCAACAATTGAATTGTTAATTAAAAATTTACGGTCGCTATAATAACCACAATAATTATGATACATAAGAACAACTATGATTTTTGTATAAAAAGACACTGTACCTATCTAATGTACTTTACAGTATTGAAATTGGACAATTTGAGCGGCCTCAGAAATATTTTAAAATTATAAACAATTTTTTGACTTATAAATAAATAGAATATCTCGGGAAATGTTCAGTTAAATTAAATCGCGAAAACGGTATTGGAAAAAAAAGCGGCAGGACTCTTCTTTTAAAACAAAAAACTTTTAATTGTGATAAGTGGTTCCTGAGATACAACCGGTTAAAGTTGACCTGCACTTACGGCAAAGATATAAACAATAGGATCATAATTTTCAAACTATCACCTTTTTGTTTTTGTCCTCTTTCTCCACACTAATTTTCATATCTTTAAATACTCATTACATATATTATTATAATAAAAACTCTCGATATTACGAGTGAAAGTAATACTTTTCACTCGTATTCTACCCTACACAGGGAAGTTATCCTTGATGTTATGTGCTTTCGTTTAAAATAATAGAAAATTGAAAATTTCAAAAACTTTCAAACTGTACACCCTTCTTAATAACATACATTGATCAAGAAAAATTAGTAATATTATTTTTATTGTAGTTCTTATTTATAACCATATTAATAAGAACCTCACTTTAGCAAGAAAAAAACAAAATTTCATATATTATGTTACTTCAAATGAAATATACTTCACCGGTAAAACATTCCTATTTTCCGGGTTTTCAATTCCGTGTCAAACAATTTTCCCTAAGAGTCTTACCGGTTCCACTAAACTTTTCGGCACAAAAAAACTAATTAGGAAGTTGACGAAGGTATAACTTATTGTTTGTTCGGAATGTGGACTTAAAGACAAAAAGTTTAAGTAAAAACTTTTCGTTCATTTGGTTTGTTTAGTGGGAATATTTGAGTTGATTGAGTGGAACCGAAATTGAGCAATACAAAAGGTTTTAGAATGATTACAGAGAATTGCAGGTAATAGTTTCATAACATATGAAGACCTTATTACTACACAATGGTAAGTCACAAAATAAGAAGGCTGAGATATTTAAAATTTTTAAAATATTAGAAAAATATTGATTTAAATTTAAAAAATCATAAAACTTGTGATTTAACTATTTTAATTATTAATATGCTTAAGCATAAATTAGTTTATAGAAAAAAACACCTAATTATGTATATGGGGTTTACATATTTAAAAAATGTGGCTTAACATGCTCTTAAATCTACAAAATCGTAACACTACAATTATGTTAACAATAAAATTATGTAGGTATCGCCAATTTCCACATCTTCATTAAAATTTTCTGAAGCATCTTTTTAATGATTATAAAAACTATAGTAGACTGTCGGAATATAAGGTATTACGATTTTTATATTTTTTTGCTATTTGCTGCATTTTTTGTGAATGTTTGATAACTGTATTTTACAGATCTGCCTTTCTTAAGGCACTATCTTCTTGACCATGTTCATTGACACTACGTTTGGCAAATAACAACCCTACTTTTTGTCGCTTAAGAGCAAACAGTAGCGATCAACAGGTAGCAACAAACGCGTTCTAAGATTGCGGCTCTAATTTTAAATATTTTGTCGAGATATTTGGCACACATATTCGTAATAAAATAAAGAATGACCGTACAGAGCCCAATTTCAGAAATATGTTAGTATGTGGAAATTACTCTATAACTAAATAAAATATTGAAAAAAGAAGCGTGTACCGCCATTAAGAAAGACAAAAAAATAGACTTTTCTAAATAAACTTTTTTATCCCGTGCCTCGATTTTGTGTCACATTGGAACTACTAAAAATCGATTTTTTTATAACAAGAAATCGAACGTCACTGACTTGGCAACATTGCGCGCCTATGTGTATAAAAGTTATTGTTTTTGATATTATAAGCGTCACTGTCAGTGTCGAATTACCGACGCATTGTAGCCTCACTTTAGAAAGTTCGCAGAGTTTTCGCAATCTTGGACCGCATTTGTCGCTACCTGTTGATCGCTACTGTGTGCTCTTAAGATCAGTATTATAGACCAGGGCGCATCTGTAAAAATATTAGTACATTTGGACGTTGAGAGGTGACTCAAATTTTTTTTGCAGAAATTGCTTGAAAATAAACCAAATAATAATATTTGAGTTATCCTCCCTCTCAAAAAGGTCCGGAACATTGTTTAAATAATCAAAATGTCAAAAAATTAAGGAAAAATTCGATTTTTTCTTCGTTTTTTGATTATAACTTTAAAAGTGTCCATTTCTGAGAAAAGTTGTACTAACATAAAAGTTGCGTATATAAATTTCCTATAATATAGAATTAGTTAAAAATTTAAAAAATGGTCACCCTTGTTACAAAATAGCAATGATTGCAAAAAACCATACAAAAACAAGTATTCGCATTTTATGTTTTTAAACCATTTATGCTACACTTAGGACCTTCATATTTTATCCAGAAAAATTTTATGATACAGTAAAACAACACTGTAAATTTCTTTCAGATTGGTTTAATACATTTTGCAAAATAAATTTTGCAATCCAGCTTTCGCAAAAAAAATCATTTTTTCAAAATGTTACAGGATTGAAAATAAAGCAGATAGCAAGTTGATTTTTTTTTGCTTATAGAAATGTACTGTACCTTTCATTTGCAATTTTGCAGAATTAAAATCGATTAACATCACGGCGTCAGGAATTTTTTTAAATAAACATTAATTATTGGTGCTACGCGCAGGACAGCGGATAGTTTGCTCTGATTGGTCATTCCAATGGCCTTTGATAATGATTTATACATTTTAATTTTTATAAAATAAATTTGTTTATTCCAAAATAAAAGCATACTCTGTCCTTTGAAATAACACTTTTATTAGCAAAAACTTTCTTTGTTCATATATTTTAACTTAGAGAATAAAAGTTTATTATTTTTAAACATATGCAATTGTTTAAACAATATTTCACAAACAATAATAAAATTAGTTTGATTTTTGTGGAATTAAAATATTAAAATACAACAAAATATAGAGTAAGAAAATAATATATTAGATAAAGATTGGAAGAAATTTTGGTGGAAATCAACTTGTGTGAATCGAACATTGCTGTCCTGCGCGTAGCACCAAAAATTAATGTTTATTTACAAAATTTCCTGACGCCGCGGTAATTAATCGATTTTAATTTTGCAAATTGCAAATGAAAGGTACAGTACACTTTTATAAGCAAAAAAAATTCAACTTGCTATCTGCTTTATTTTCGGCCCTGTAACATTTTGAAAAAATGAATTTTTTGCGAAAGCTGGATTGCGAAATTTATTTTGCAAAATCTATTGAACCGATCTTAACCTTTAACTACCCACGCATCAAGTTATGACATAACTACACGCGTGGCGTACTTTATACGCCACAAGAAAGTACACAATAACATCGGATTTGTTTATTTTTTTTTAAATACACTTAGTTGTTTGTTATAAACCTTATTCGGCATTATTAAATACTTAGAGTTCCTTCTCAGTAAGCCAATTGGGATTTATAACTGGAATCATGGAATAACTGGATTCCATGATAAATAAAATTGCTAATAAAAATTTTTTTGAAATGTGATTTTTTACGGGAGAAAAAGTATTGTTTATAAAGGAAAATATATTTTGTGCCATAATAACTAAAAAACATTTGAAATGTGTACTTATATTACTACTTATATTAATATAATCGTGGCGCATATTGTCCGCCACCGGAAACAACAAATAATAAACTGTAAATTACGATCTTTTTAGAACGCCGATTATAACGAAACTAAAACCAAATAGTAAAGCACATTCCAGTGATAGGTTAGAGGCATAAACAAGGTCAAAAATTAAATTTTTAAATATATTTGCAGTATAATTCTTATATTTGGCGTACAAAATACGCCAGCGCGTGTAGTTAAAAGTTAATGAAATTTACAATATTGTTTTACTGTATCACAAAGTTTTTCTGGGTGAAATATGAAGGTCCGAAGTGTAGCATAAATTGTTGAAAAACGTAAAATGCCAATACTTGATTTTGTATGTTTTTTTTCGAAATTATTGCTATTTTGCAACTAGGGTGACTATTTTTTAAATTTTTAACCAATTCTATATTGTATGAAATTTAATTACGCAACTTTTATGTTGGTACAACTTTTCTCGGAAATGAATACTTTTAAAGTTATAATCAAAAATCGAAGAATAAAATCGAATTTTTCCTTCATTTTTTGCCATTTTGATTATGTAAACAATGTTCCGGACCTTTTTGGGAGGGAGGATAACTCAAATATTATTATTTGATTTATTTTCAAGCAATTAATTTGAGTCACCTCTCAACATCCATCTTAAAACAGATGCGCCCTGGACTATTATTCGTTTCTTGATACTATGTACAGCTGGTTCCTCAAAAACCTGATACGACTCATAGTAAGATTTGATCATTTCGAGCAGTGTATTTGATTGGTCTGACAATACGTTATATTTATTATGACAGATAAAAATAATAAAATAAACAGACAAACCACAAACAACTGATTACATATGGTAATTCATAAATTGTAATAATTATCAAGGTCTAAAGTTTGATATTATTTTGAATTGCTGCATTTCATAAAGAGTATATAAATGATAGTTTTTACATAACATAAGGTTGTTGTTATTATTAAGGAATAGAACAAACGACTTAGCCCAACAATATATTAAAGCAAGAATTGTAACCAAATACTTGTAGCTTTCGTATCTGCAAAAGGATTCTCTTCTGATCTCTGTAAAAGCGTACGATCTTTGAGCGGTAGGTATTTTTGGTCTTCCAGAACTTTGCTTTTTTTCAAGAGTTTCTTGTTCTCTCCATCTTTTATTAATATTAAAAACTGTTGTTCTGCTTACGTTAAAATCGTTCGCTAGGGCAGATGATGACCAACTATCTTCTAATTTCGTTACAAACTTGATTTTAGTTATTTGCTAGCATGTGGAGCCAGTTTTTGAAGTTAAACAGAATAAGTTATCTGACAAATTTTAAAATTTGGAAGTGACAGTGACAGTATGTAAATAATAATTGTTTATCCTTCAAAATACACTTCTCAATTTTCTACAAAATACGGTTTAAGAGTCGTATCAGTTTTTCTAGGAAGCAGCTGTACACACTTGAACTCTGCTGTACTGAGTATACAATCTGATAGTTGGGGAGGCTTGGATGCTAAATTTGCAATTACTGAAGCCTTATGACGACCTATTGGGTTGTAACGATTAGGTCCTAATACAAAGAAAAGTTAAGTTAAATTATTTATTTTAGAGGGGACTTTCCTTTTTTTAATTTAATTTTCCATTTCAAAAAATCGTTTTTTCCTAATGTTATTTTAATCGCCATCTACCCATAACTAGAAAAAATATCTCGAATAAAATTTGCTTATTTTTACTCAAAGAATCAAAATCAGAAAAAAAATAGGGGTTCCTATTTAAGATTTTAAAGAGACCCTCACCCCACCTCCGTAGGTGGTAGTGTTTGATGTCATTCGATAAATTTTTAAAAATATTGAACACGTATTTTTCAATTTCTTTTTGAAGTTATACTTCTTTACCGGCGATATGAGGGTGAATTTTTATATGTTAAAACCTATGATCCCGGAGCATGCGCATTATAACTTTATTCTGATTGGATGTTCAAATGACATGTAAAAAATTATTCAACATGGCGGCTGTGGTACAGCTGTAGTTTGATTATTTATGGTTGTTGCGTTTTAAAATTTGTGTGAAAAGAAACAACAAACAAAAGTTAGTTAATAGTTATACTGCCTTTTTCAATAGTTTTCATATACCTATATTTTTGGACTTTTGGACTATTTTGGACAAGGAAAACTCATTTTAATTTGGTAAGTAGTTTTTATTATAATCATATTGTAATTATACATTTGGATTAGGTTGAAATACAGTAGAGCGTCGATTATCCGAACTAATTGGGGGACATAGGTGTTCAGAAAACCGATTTGTTCGGATAATCGAAATACAATATATTGATACATATTTATAGTCATACATATTTATCCACAAGTGAATAAAAGCCATATTTATATACCTACATATTTATTTATATCTTGATAATGACAACTAGCAACTAAACAAAAAGTGCAGTCTTTGCAACAACATAATTATTTTTGGATACAATATTGAAGAAAATTGAAGATATTTTAAGCGTCAATTACTAACGCTTGCTCGGTATTCGAGTGCGGGACGCAGGAGTCCATAGTTCGAATAAGCGGTCGTTCGGTTGATCGACGTTCGGATAATCGACGCTCTACTGTACATTTATTTTCTCAAGAATTGGGATTTTAGAGAGAAATCCCAAATTAGGTCCGATTTTTATTTTTAAATTATGATTTTTTGGCGTAGATTAATTTATCTAGTAGGTATGTAATGCTTTGATTTACATACTTAATTTGATTACCAACAAAAGTTCTACCAATCTTCATCTAATATATGGTTTTCTTACTGTTTTGTTATATTTTAATATTTTCTTCCACAAAATTTAAACTACATAATTTAATTATATTCAAAACAACTGTCAAACAGTAAAACGTAAAGTTATAGTCTGTTCGCTAAACTCAGACGCAACTTTCTAGATATTTTAGTCGGTAATTTAGGCAATTTTAGTAAAATTGCCAAAAAATTATTACTAAATAGTTAATAATCACTAACTAGTTAGTAATTTTGCCAATTTTTGCAAAATTGGCAAAAAACAAAAAAATAATTATCGACTAAAATATCTAGCCAGTTGAGTCTGAGTTTAGCGAACCGACTATACCCTATTTTTCCACATGACAAATAATGTGGAATTGGACGAGTGAGTCTAGGCTTCGATTACGAATCAAAGCGCCCCGAAAGTCACGGGTTCGATTTCCGATGCAAGTTTTTATTTTTTTATTTTTTTATGCATTTTATGATTGTAAGTATATTTGTTATATAATTGTTTTTTTCAGAAAATACGTATTTAAAATTTTTGCCAACAATTATTATCGTTCAGAAATCATTTTTTTTGTTCCATTTTTCAATGTGTTTGTGTGCGTTTTATTCTTTTATTTTTTTAAATTTTTGGTATTGCCTTAAAAATCAAATAATATGTAGTAGAAGTATAACTTCTTACGTGCGTACAAAGTACACACACATTCTTTTTTGATCTTAGAAATATATTATACTGTTCTTCATGTACTTAACTTACCTTAAATTACTTTTAATGGGAAATAAGCCACAATTTTACCAAAAAAATGATTTTATTAACGTTTCGAAGCCCAAATCGGGTTTCGTTGTCAAAATACAAAATACTACTAAAATAAACAAAAATGTTGTTGCTAAGTAAAAAAATTCTTCTAATAATTTATTTAATCTGACTCATTTATATTGGCAATTCAGACGTATATTATACATTTTAAAGTAGAAGCCTTTAAAATGATATCGCCAATATTTATGAGTTGCGTTCCTGGGACGACTTTACTAAAAGATAGTTCATTCGATTACATGAAATCAATCCCAACTCAAGGATATCCGTCACAAAAAAATCATAGCATATGATCTGTCTTTAAAAAGACAACCAAATGCAACGATGACAGTAAAATTCTCGCGTAAAGATTCCATAGTAAATCACGAGGGAAAACCAGGAAAAAACCTCGTGATACTATCCCGACATCGTAAGTATTTGGTCCTATATTTAATTTAATTTTAAAAAACTAATACCAAATTCTGACGTTAATATGTTTAAATTATAAATAATATTAATAATACATAGATATACAATGAGTAATATTAAAATATAAAATTCGTATTAACTCGATATGTTATTGGATTACTAATCGCGGTATTTTCGTTCTTTTGACTGCCTCTTTCAGTATGGGTAACCACATCTTACTGCATTCTACCAAGGAATTTGCGACACAATTGGTTTCATTTAGCATAATTAGAGCCGCTTCTTTGATTTTTCTCTTTTTACTATCTGATTCTTTCAGTACTATACTTGAATCTCTCCACTGAACTCTATGTTCATTATCCCATGCATGTTGACATTCCCTATTTTTAATATAAGACTGATGTTCACTTATTCTAACGTTTAATGGTCTTGATGTTTCACCTAAATAAAATTTTTCGCATTCACAATGTATTTCATAGATACAATTCTTTGTTATTTCTTGTTCACTGTTTTTAGTTTTTTATTTTATTTTTATGTTAAAAATATAAAATTTGATAGATCTCAAATATGTCAACATGTATGGGATAATGAACATAGAGTTCAGTGGAGAGATTCAAGTATAGTCCTGGAAGAATCAGATAGTAAAAAGAGAAAAATCAAATAAGCGACTCTAATTATGCTAAATGAAACCAATGTTGTCGCAAATTCCTCGGTAGAATGCAGTAAGATATGGTTACCCATACTGAAAGAGGAAGTCAAAAAAAAAAAAGAAAATACCAGGATTAGTAAGTAAGTAACATATCGAGTTAATAAAAATTTTATATTTTAGTATTACTTATTGTATATCTATGTATTATTAATATTATTTATAATTTAAACATATTAAAGTCAGAATTTGGTATTAGTTTTTTGAAAGTAAATTAAATGTAAGACGAAATACTTACGATATCGGGATAGTATCACGAGGTTTTTTCCTGGCTTTCTCTAGTGATTTACTATGGAATCTCTCACGCGAGAATTTTACTGTCATCGTTGCATTTGGTTGTTTTTTTAAAGACAGATCACTTGCTATGATTTTTTTTGTGACGGATATTCTTGAGTTGGGATTGATTTCATGTAATCGAAATAACTACTTTTAGTAAAGTCGTCCCAGGACCGCAACTCATAAATATTGGCGATATCATTTTAAAGTTTTCTACTTTAAAATGTATAATATACGTCTGAATTGCCAATATAAATGAGTCAGATTAAATAAATTATTAGAAGAATTTTTTTACTTAACAACAGCATTTTTGTTTATTTTAGTAGTATTTTGTATTTTGACAACGAAACCCGATTTGGGCTTCGAAACGTTATAAAATCATGTTTTTGGTAAAATAATGGCTTATTTCCCATTAAAAGTAATTGATTATAAAAATGCCACAAGAAAATAGCTTCAGAGAAACATTAACTTAACTTGTCTTAATCTGACGTTTTTAAGTTTCTCTAAGGATATATTTTTTACGGACTGCCCCCAACGCATGCCACTGTATTAAGAATCCATATATGGCAGGAGTACATTTACAAGATACAAAGTTTCTCCCCATGTGATTTTCTGACTTGGTCTCCTGTGTTATGTTTAGAACCGCTTGCTACTCCTATATATGTAGTTTAGAAATTATATTAGTTATAGAATTTTGGAATTTCTAATTTTATAGTCCACATCGTCACCATTAAAAAATAATTACACTTTTATAAAAAAGAATTTTTTTATAATAAAACCTTTTTATTATTTATAGGAAAGATTAGATATAAAATAATTTAACGATAAACGATTTAACGATAAAATGCTTAAAATTCCAAAAATTACACTCTAATAAAAAAGTACTTTTTATAATATCACGGTTTGTTATTGTATATAGGACACAACATGTTTGGAAACAATAATTAACTTATAAAATATTAATTTTTAGTAGGTGTATTAACTGTTATTTATAATTATGGTTCCAAAAATTACACTAGTATAAAATAGTATTTTTTATAATACCACGGTTGTTTAAAATGGTATATTGTATATAATTTTAAGTATATAAACTTTTAGTTATTTATTAAAACAATTAAAAAAAGATACGCAACAGCCGGGTTCCAACTGGGGAACTCTCGATCTTCAGTCTAATGCCACTGAGGCACCATCAATTTGTAGATATCGATTTATTAACGTACTTTAAAATATCATTGCTTTAGTCACATTTTTAAAATAGTTTTAAATTAAAAAAATCGATTTATCCATACAGTGTGATTGGTCAGTGGGGTAAAGCTTTGTAGATTCGGTATACCTAGTAATAGATAGTAATAAAAGTTAATAACAAAAATTGTAGCCAACTATGATTACAGATTGATAATCAGTAATCATAAATTATTGTAAGTTTTAGACAATTATTCAGTCATGGCGTACCCGCAATTATTAATAATTTTGCTCTGAAAAATGAAGATATCTCGAAACCTAATAAATTTACACATAGGGAATGTTATACAAAAATTATAGTATGGTAATGGTACTCTCCGATAATGATATAAAATACAGGGTGTTCTATTTAAAATTACTGAGAAAATAACGTACTTGCGTTTTGACTCACCCTGTATTCAATATAAAGAAAATTAGCAAAACAACCATTTACGAAAATTTTGACAATAAAAAAAATATGACGTCAATAAACCATTGCCCTTGTGCTTGCTTTTATTTATACAGGTAGTTAAACTTGTTACGATTTTCATATAAAATTGGTTATAACTTTGTAAATACCCCGTATAACATAGCAAACCTTTATAATTTTGTAATCGAAAAGTTACAACGATTTCGAATATAAAATAAAATATAGGGTGTTCCATTTAAAAAAACATAAGTTTGGTCTGCCACTATGTTATCGAACATCCTGTAACATTCTAGCTAATTTTGTAATGTGAAGCTCAAAGTTTGCTACAATTTTTGTTATTAAGTTTTATCGCTATACATTACTATAACGGATCTACGGAGCTTCACCCACTAATTATCTATCACCCTGTATAATAGACGTTAAATATTGCATTGTTAGCTAGTTCTAAGCTATTCTGAAAATTTCAGGTGTCTAGATAGCCTAAAACTATTTTTAAAATGGATTACAAAATTTGCGGAGTCCGTGACACCAACCAAGCCAAGTATATAAAAAGGTTTTAAAATCAGTTTTTTCCAATATTTTCTGCACAATCATGATACAATTTTTTACCTTTTTTTTGGTTAAAACTTATTGTGAATATGTGACAACGTACATTTACATTATAAAAAGCATTTACTTACAAGTCAAAAATTAGCAGACCAACTCACCTGAAAAAGAAAACAAATTTAGTTACTAAAAAACTTGCTTGAAAAATATATACATACTGGTTGTGTTATGCTGACCCTTAATATTACTTCATTAACAATTTCAGTAAAAAGAAAACAATATTAAAAATAACGTAACAGTGTACAAGAGATACAATCTGAAAATAACTCAATTTACGCCCCCACCAGTGATTTTGAAGATGAATTTGGTGAAGCCTTGCATGAGGAAATCGAAAGAGCAAAAAAGCCATAACTTGCCCATTACAAAAAAACCTGACAATGGAAGATTTTAATAGTAGATAGGAAAAAAACGAACAGGAAGTATCAATCGGATATTTTGGAATTGGAGTAAGAAACAGTAGGAGCGAAATTCTGAATAACTTTCTGTTGCAGCCAAAACTGTATGCAATGTTCACTTTTGTTAAGAAGAACCAGAAAAGAAAATGGGCAATTATTACTCCAGACGGAAAAACTAAAATAAACATAATTGTACTAATAATAGAAGACAAAAACTCAATATTTAAGGCGTTGATTAGATTAATAAGAGGGAGGAACTAATACAGACACTTAAATTGTAGAAACTTATATTTCAGTGAAATAGTAAGAGGTATTTATTATAGTCTGCTGCGTTTGATTATGGAGGTCAAAATAAAATATAAAATAGATGTAGGTAGAAAGCGAACCGCCTAGTTTGTTTTTTATAAAGTAAATGCAGCCGAGTTACAAGTGAAAACATTTTTGTACTAATGTTTTTCCACCAATTTTGCAATATCTCCAGGTCAATTATTTTATCAAGGTGTAATCCATTTTTATTTGATCAAGGTTTGATCAAGACACAAAAGCAAGAATCTATAAAGCAGCAGTTAGACCCCAATTTACAAACATGTCGGAGACAAGACCTGACAAATCTAAAACGACACGACTACTAGAAACAACAGAGATGAAAATATATATATCAATCGGTTTTAAAACGTCTTGCGACGTTGTCCGATGCCTAATTTCCATGACACTCTATCATCCCATTGGCCCTCTCTAAGATCTCTTGCGCTCATCGCCTTCGTTACTCCCTCTCTCCAAGATTTCTTGGGTCTTCCTCTCTTTCTACGGTTTGGTGGTACCCATTCCATAATTATTTTAGGGAGTCTTGAGTTATCCATCCTCTGGACGTGTCCGTACCATATCAGCTGTTTTCTTTCTATGTCTGTTGTTAGAGAGCCGTCAACCCCCATTCGCTGTCTTATCTCATCATTACGTATTCTCTCTCTGCGTGACACTCCTACTGATCTTCTAAAAGCGTCCATTTCTACTGCCTCCAGTTTTCTTCTGTTGTTTTCGGTTATCCGCCAAGTTTCTGATCCGTACAATAGACTGCTTTTAATAAGAGATTCGTAGATATTGTGTTTTCTTCTTTTTCCTATTTCGTGATTCCACAGTACGCTGTTTAGACAACCTATTGTTTTTCTGGATTGTGTTATTCTTCTCTTTATTTCTTCATCATCTTTCCCCGTTGTGTCAAAAACGATTCCTAGATATGTGTAATGGTCGCAGGGCATGATGATTTCATTATTTTCTAATGTGATGTTCGATAGTTCGGTACCTATTGGCAGGTATTTTGTTTTTTCTGTATTAATTTCTAGTCTCCACTTTCTATATTCTTCTTGTAATTTCCTTGCCGTGTACTCTAAATCATCTTTATCGTTTGCTATAACAACCTGGTCATCAGCAAACTGCAATGTATATAAGCAAATCTCTCCAAGGTCTACGCCCATGCCTCTGCATTTTCGTTTCCACTCTTTCAATGCTTTTGCAACATATATTTTAAATAAGGTCGGTGATACACAACACCCCTGACGTAGACCTTTATTAACCAGGAAGCTTTGCGATAATCTGTTTCCAGTTTTTATTTGTGATGTTGACCCTTCATACAAATTTCTAATTTCTTAAGAGATGAAAATACTCCGACGAATATCAGGGAAAAGTCTGTTGGATAGGGAGAGAAGCGAAAACAGAATGAGATCATGCAATATACAAGACATAAATGGATGGGTGACAAAACGGAAACAGGAGTGGAACGAACAAATTAGTAGAATGGCAGAGGATAGGATAGTACTAATAGCACGAGATAAGTCACCAAATGGACGAAGAAGTATTAGCAGACCAAGAAAAAGATGGTGCGATAACTTAAACAATTTAGGAAGCTAATATTGAAGAAGAAACAAGCTTTAAAGCCTACATACAAGAAGGAAGAAGAATACGAAGAAGAAGGTTTAATAAACATCATTTTTGAGGTGATTTTTAAATAGTATGGTATAGTTAGACCCAAACCCTGACATTCAAAGTAAAAGTTATCTTCCAAAACTAAATTATTCTATATGGTTCAGATATAATTCAGTAAACAGTGACACTACTTCGAGCGTCGTGTTTGGGGGTGAGTGGGGGGAGAAATCGGTAAATTAGTATTTATTTACGTTTGTCGCAATTATCGGGTGTCCACTTATATTTTCCCCCAATTTAACTGCCTATAACTTCTAAACGGCTCAAGATAGAAATATGCGGTTTTCGCTGAAATGTTTTATTTTAGTAAAAGTTTTGTCTGAATGGACTGAATTTTTTATATTGCTTTCAAATACGAACAAAAATGGCGGATTTTTTAAAAAAACCTTGTTGACTTTTTTTTAATGGAACACCCAGTATATTTTTTTGTAAATTGAAAGAAAGATCATTCACCTATCCAGCGATATAAAGTTTTTCAAAATCGGTTGTCAAATCACTGACCAATTAATTTTTAAAATGAGGGGTGCAACGTGGATATCAGATACCTAAATAATATAACATAACTGAGCAAAATGATATTATGTTATGTTGTGATTTCCACATTGCATTTCTCATTTTAAAAATTAATTGCTCAGTCATTTGGCAACCGATTTTAAAAATTTTTATATCGCTGGATAGGTAAATGATCATTTTTTCAAGATACAAATAAATATACTGGGTGTCTTAAAAAAAAGTCAACAACGTTTTTTTTCAAAAATCCGCCATTTTTTATTTAAAAGCGATATAAAAATTGGTCACTTACCTAAGAACTTGAAAAAACGGTCATTTATCTATCTAGTGATATAAAAATTTTTAAAATCGGTTGTCAAATGACTGAGCAATTAATTTTTAAAATGAGAGATGCAATGTGGAGATCACGTAACTTGGTTAGTTATGTTATTTAGGTATGTGATATCCACGTTGCACCCCTCATTTTAAAAATTAATTACTCAGTGATTTGACAACCGATTTTAAAAAACTTTATATCGCTAGATAGGTGAATGGCCTTTCTTTCAATTTACAAAAGAATATACTGGGTGTTTCATTAAAAAAAAGTCAGCAAAGTTTTTTTCAAAAATTCGCCATATTTTATTTCGTATTTGAAAGCGATATAAAAAATTCAATCCATTCAGACAAAACTTTTACTAAAATAAAACATTTCAGTGAAAACCGCATATTTTTATCTTGAGCCATTTAGAAGTTATAGGCAGTTAAAATGGGGCAAAATATAAGTGGACACCCGGTATTACGAAAACTATGCGGTTTAGCGTGAAGAAGATTCTATACAAATATTATATTCTACGTCAAATTTAAAACAAGAAAGACCCATACATAATTGACCTTAAATCAACGGTTCCTGAGTTACGGAGGGTGTAAAAGTTGAGGTTTTTTATTTTATATTTTTTTGGGCAAATTATATGACTACTGAGGAAACTAATTTTCTTTAACAGAATTGTATTTTGTAAATGTAATTTGGTATTTCAGTAGCCGGTGGTATGTTGGTGCCTTTGAAGGAACGTCTACCTCACCACCTTCACAAGGTGGGCTACTTTTTAATGAAAAACGCAGATATAGATCATATAAACCTGTGATATGGAGAAACCCACTCTGAACTTTATAATATGGACAATGTCGTATGAATGTCTTTCCAACAGTAAATTTCAACAAAATAATTTTAAATACCCGAATAGGCCAGCAAATGAAGCATTTTGGCTCGCAATTTTTTCGTTCAGCATGGATTTACTTGAAATTTTGACAGAAGGTAGGGAATAGACCAAGGATCATTTTATATATCATGCCGCTGTATGCTAAAACCTCGGGAGTGGTTGCCACCCCATCTCGGACGTAGGAATTTTTTATTAAATTTTAATCTTATAAATCGATGTAAAACTTAATTCTAAGAACAAAAAGTTTCTTACATTTTCTTCGTACAACTAATATTTTTCTAGTTATTCGTGGTTGAAAGTAACAGTTTTTCGACGAAAAAATCCACTTTTTAGGAGGTTTTTTGAGAATTACTCGAAAAATACGCATTTAATCAAAAAAACTAGCTATCGAAATTCTGTCTTTTAAGTAACCCAAACCAAATTATTTCTCTACAATATTTTATCTTTTTTCGTCAAATGCACAATTTGAAATATTCAAAGTCAAATAACGGGAAACCTTTGTATTTTTCGGGGAAAATTCAGATAATCTTTTTTCAAGGATACAATTAGACCGTTCAAAAAGTAATAATAAAAAGTTTCTAGCATAAAAATTGAGTGACTTGAATGATAAAAAAAAGGTCGGTATCTCCTTTTTTATGAAAAAATAAGTGAAAACAACACCCTAACTAACCTATTAATTAAAAATTGGTCTTTACCTTTCTGTAATTCCTTGTATATATGTATTATCAATACATCCAAGAAGTTTGACCCATTTAAATGGCCTAATTTTGAATTTTTCCCCATTTTCTTCAAAATATTTCCGAAAATGCTGGAGAAACGGAAAACATGATAGACTACTTAATTGTGGCTTTTTTAATAACTAAAATTTCCTTGTACATATATTTTCATTAGAGTGAACAGTTAGCGAGATATAGCTGTTTAAAACCTCTATTTACGAGCAAACACCCTCTTATCGAGCCCTTTAAACCCACCCCAAAGAAAAACTAAGGAATCTTAGGGAATTTAATTTACACAATTTTAAAGTTCTTCAAAAGTCCAACAAAATTGTTTTAGAAAAAATTTTTTGTCGCCAAAAATAAAGGAGCTATATTCCTATAACTAATTGTTTTTTTTTCGAAAAATTCGAATAATACGCTTATAGAGTATTTTCAATGTACAATATATGAACCAAAGAGCTGGTTCGTATACTGAAAGATGACTAAAAGACTATTTATTTTTATTTGTATTTGTTACATATTTGTAAATTCGTATTTTTGTCTAAATAAATGTTTTTGTAATTCTTTAATTCTACTTTTTTTCTGTATAGATCTAATAAATTATCTACTTATAAAAATTGCAATGCTAAGGGTGGTTATTACGGGTTAAAATAGGATATTATATCCTTTAGCATAAAACAATCATTATTTGTAAAATTTAATAAAAAGGTTTTGGCTTGATAAAGGTATATTAGTTTAAAAAGCCCCTATAGGGCTACAAACATAGAAACAAAACGTTTTCGCTCTGTAACAAGAGCATCATCAGTGTTACATAAAATAAGAGTAACCATATTAATTAAAGCAAAATGTTAAAGTTAAATTGATGACCAAGGTAAAAGTAAAGTTTGGTTATACTTACAAGGACATGGTGAGCCAACCAAAAATTACAAAAGTCAAATCCTTTCAAAAACAGACTAAAAGTCTTATATAGACAATGACATGACAAAATCCAAAGGATGGATAAAATTCCTATGGCTACGGTCCTAGGGCAACATATGACTCCCACACGTGGTAAGTGGGTCAATAGGTAAAAATTAGGTCATTATGTTACAAGAGGTGACAGGCAACTAAATGATGAAAATTCAAAAGCGAATCTGTCTGATATCAGAACAACAATTGTCAATGAAACTTGGAAATCCACAGGAAATTCTTCCTTGTGGATAATAATTATTTAACCAATCAAAACCAAATTTTACTCATATTAAAGTTTACAATATTTTTATATAATTTTTGAAAATAAGGCGTAGTTTACAGCCCTAAAAATATTCAACGCCCTTAACACGTTGACGGACAGAACGTCTATAGACGTCTTAATTTGCATTGATATAATGTGACACAACATCTATAGACGTTGCATTGTTCCCTATTCTACTTTGTAAATTACATTTAGTGTCACATCACTTGCTTATACATTTGACGTACTGTCCGTCAACGCGTTAAGCATGATATAGAATATGAAGTACAGGGTGAGATGATCCTAATCTCAATTTTTTATGTAAATCGATGCAAGCCGAAGTTATTCTTTTAGGGTAAGTTAAATTTTTTTATATATATATAGCTCCAACAAGGGTGGTTGTAAGGGTTGAAATATTATAATATTATATCTTAAAGCATAAAACAAATATTTCTTGCATAATAATGATGATTAAAATGCAATGCCTTTCAAATAAACTTATTAATCAGTTTCAGTCCTCTTCTAATACAATACCGTCCTATTCTACATCTTAGTCTATGACGGTGGTTCCCTATTATCCGTCTTAGCCGTGATTAATTGCTGCATATGCTTGAGCAGTTTAGCACTCTTTCTACACTCACAGTTGAAATTACACACTATGAGAGAAAGTACTTCCTCGGGGAGTTGCAGCACGTATTGTTGTATTTGGTGTCATGTGATCGTTAATCTCCTTTGGACCTCACCCGAGCGGATTCTTCTTCTCATTCAGCCACTGCTGTACCTGGTGGTAGGTTATAAACGAATGCTGGCTGGAAGCTGCTGAAATTCAGTGATATTCTGAAGTTAGTGCAGCTAACTTGAGCAAATAATCTAAATGGCTGCTTTACGATAGCCTTTAAGTAAGACTGGTAGCGAAAAAAATCTAGATCTTGCATGTTCCTGGCACCAAACATCGCAAGAAGGAAATGCTTTCCGGTGTCAGCTACTGCATTGAAGACTCGAAGTTTTCTACGAAGAGCGTCGTTAGCATGCACTATTCTATTCGGTGTAATTTTCTCATTCTTGTAGATAGCGGATACCGTATCACATCCTGTAAAGGCGTGTATTGCAAGGAGTACATCCTTCATATTCCCAATGCCTCGCTGAATGTGAGCAATAGTGTAGACTTTTCCTACTGATTGCCTTTCTTTGGTATCACCAGTTTCAATTTCTTATCTGATGGTGCGTTGGGAGTCAACAGGACTAGTACATGTGTGTTGTCATAAATAATACAAGATTAAATGTATTTCTTAGTTTCATTAATAGCTGTTTAAACTCTTAATAAGTAAACGTCACCCGACGCTTGATGAAAATGTTCAACCACATATCTTTGCAAGTAGGGAAATAAGGCACATCTTGTTGTTAGAGTCAGCCAAAAATTCACTTTGGTTTATATATACATGGATTAAGTCTTCACCTTTTACTTCAATGCTAGAACGTGCACTGCGTAGGTGTTCTTCATCTTTTGTATTTCCTTGCCGGTGTCCATCAAATGCAACATGATAATTTTTTGTTGTGCATCTTATCCTCTAATAGACAACAATATCAATGCACAATATGGAGGTCTAATAAAATACATTATTTATTGCTGTTCAGCTTTATTTTACTGGGAAATCTAAAAATTAAAATAATATTACAGAATATTTACATGTACCGGGTGTCCCAATAAGAATGGCTCTCGGCCATATCTCAGGAACTTTTATAGTAGAGCTTCGAAATAAAAAATTTTATAACAAAAGTTGCCTCAGGAAAAGCCTGGAAATTATTTTCATAATTGTGGGACCACCGCTAGAGGGCGTAATTGAATATCAAAAATTCAAAAATCTAAATTTTACAAAATTTTCCTAATGAAAGGGCACTGGAAATCCGATCGTCGTATTCTTCATAAAATTCTACGCATATTTGATTTGACAAGTTCAGGTCTACCTTTGGAAATAAGAGGTGGGGGTGAGTGGGAACCTTGTTATGAAAAACTGGCTGTGAGTCCGGTTCTGCTTAATCAAATTTTGCAAACTTGGTCTTGTTGAAGACAGATCTTTTTCGTCAATGTAAAAGTTATGATTTCGAACCAACTTACTGAGTAATATGCCAGCTAGAAGGCGTTATTTAATTTTTTTCAGAAATCTAGTGTTCCTTGGAAAATATTAAATACAAACATGCATTTTTAATACCATATTACCAAATAAGACAAAATTAGCAACAGAATAGCGAAAACCGCATGTTAATACCTTTTTTCTATCTCGAGATATCTTACAAAACGTGTAAATTTAAAAAAAACTGTTACTGTCACCGGTAAACGAAATAATTCATTAAAAGTAGTGTGCTATGGAGACAACAAAGAAACATTTTCCAGCTGTCAACGTATATTAGGTCTTTTCAACGCTTCTCATTTGTTTCGAGCCTCGTTCATATCTCGTATATTAATATTATACACGGAGTATACAGCATATGACAGAGGCTCGAAACAAATGAGAAGCGTTGAAAAGCCCTATTACAAAGAAATAAAAACAACTATTTAGTGATGACATAAACGTTCAAATTTTTGCCCATCATTTTCGTTGCAAACATTTACTCTTTCAAGAGTAGATTGAACAGCAGTCTCAATTTCTGCTCTCGATATGCTTTGAATGGCGTTTAGTATTCTCTGGATAATGTATTCTAGAGTAGTGTATGATGGGCAACAATTTGAATATTTAGGTCGTCACTAAGTAGTTCTTTTTGTTCTGTGTTATATTTAATTTTAATAGTATTGTTTCTCTTTATATTGTTGTTTTAATTAATTATATTTTTATACGTTGACATCTGAAAAATGTTATTTTGTTTTTTTCCACAGCACACTACTTTTCATTAACTTAGTTTACCGATGATAGTAACAGTGATGTATAAAATTTACACGTTTCTCGAGATATCTTGAGATAGACAAAAGGTATCGACATGCGGTTTTCGCTATTCTATTGCTAATTTAATCTAATTTTATAAAGTATGATTAAAAATGCATACTTGTATTTAATATTTTCCAAAGAAAAAAAGAAAACTAGATTTCCGAAAAAAATTAAATAACGCCTCCCAGCTGGCTTATTACTTATTAGGATGGTTCAAAATTATCACGCTTACATTGAAGAAAAAGATCTGTCTTCAACAAGACTCAGTTTTCAAAATTTGATTTAGCAGAACCGCACTTACAGCCATTTTTTCATAACAAGGTTCCCACTCACCCCACCTCTTATTTGCAAAGGTAGAGTTAAACTTGTTAAATCAAATATGCGCAGAATTTGATGAAGAATACAATAATCGGATTTCCAGTGACCCTTCATTAGGAAAATTTTGTAAAATTTAGATTTTTTTATTTTTGATATTCAATTACGCCCTCTAGCGGTGGACTCACAATTATGAAAATAATTTCCAGGCTTTTCCTGAGGCAACTTTTGTTATAAAATTTTTTATTTCAAAGCTCTACTATAAACCGTTCCTGAGATATGGCCGAGAGCCATTCTTATTGGGACACCCGGTACATATAGGTACACCCTTTGTAACTTTGTAACAGTTCGTTTTAAAAGGATTATGCATTGGACCTTATTTATTTTAAATTTAATGTAACATTTAATTTATTTTAATTTATTTAATTTTTGTAGATAACATTGTTCACGCTAAACAGTTAAGTTTTAGAAATATTGACGAAATACACCCAAACTTGATGCTCAAAATAGTGTAACTTTTTACTGAACAATATGAGTAGACGAGAACAATTTGATGTTGGCGAGAAACTTTTACTTTTGATGTGTGGGTTAGGCCTTTTTTGTACCAATATTGTATCATACTAAAAGGAACACATTGCATTTTATGCAATTTATTTACGTTTGTTATTTTACAAAATATAATCTTTATACAATTAAATTATTTATAACAAATTCCCGCCACTTTTTAAAATTTAATTTAAACTATTTGTTATATCCCAGAATTGTATTAAGTTATGCAAACTTAATTATTGACATAAAATGTAATAATCATCCTCCGAAACATTTGGATTAACCAACAGAAATTGGCCTTCAAATTTACGGAGTCCGACCTCAAGGGCCTATGTGCCCCAAGGGAAATATTTGCGAATTTCAAAGTGATGTGAATATCGCAACATTCAAGAATCTCCAATGTAACGTGTAAAGGAGTTATTTTAATCTAGACCGTGAACTATGAAATTACCATATTTACTGCTTTTTAATAGGATATTACACCGCCAAGGGTGAAGTTTTTTTGGAATAATTTAATCAAAGTTGATTCCCTCTGTGAGAATATCAGAATATATGTTTCGGGTTTTATAAAAAGGCTCCTTTGAAACTGTTTAAATTTGGTCGTCAATTGATGAGGCCTTTTGGATTAAATATTTTCAGATAGAACAGCTCAAACTTATTGGATGATGAGATTGGATAATAACATTTTAGTTTTTTCTGTTCTTTAAATCAACATAATTTGAGAAATCGTTAGTTGATTAGATCAGATTTCTCGCAATCTACGTGTCCAGTCCGTTGATATCGTTCTTAACGTTGAAAAGTTTCTTTTCGTATTTTTCGTGTATGAAGGAATATCACGATGAGTTGTTGCTAATAGTAGCACATATTTATTTGTTAGACTCTCCTAGCATAAAAAGCATATCAATTAGTCCCTGTTTAAAAAAAATCGAGCGCGTTAGAAAATCACATGGGGAGCAACCTTGTACCCTGTAAATGTACTTATACCATATATTGGCTCTTAATACAGGGGAGTTCGTTAAGGGGGGTCCGAAAAAAAATCTATACTTAGAAAAACTCGAAATCGTCAGATTAAGATGAGGCAAGTTAGAATAGAATAGAATAGAAATATGCTTTATTGTCATGAAAAATTGTACAATTTTATCGACAAAGCTTATAAAAAGTCATCGACAAGTTAAGTACATGCAGAACATTGTACCGGGTGTCCCAATAAGAATGGCTCTCGGCCATATCTCAGGAACCGTTTATAGTAAGCTTTGAGAAAAAAGTATTTATTACAAAAGTTGCCTCGGGAAAAGCCTGGAAATTATTTTCATAATTGTAGTTCCACCGCTAGAGGGCGTAATTCAATATCAAAAATTAAAAAATCAAAATTTTACAAAATTTACCTAATGAAAGGGCAATGGAAATCCAATCATCGTATTCTTCATAAAATTCTGCGCATATTCGATTTCACAAATTTAAGTCTACCTTTGCAAATAAGAGGTGGGGTGACTGGGAACCTTCTTATTAAAAAATGGCTGTAAGTCCGGTTCTGCTAAATCGAATTTTGCATACTTGATCTTGTTGAAAACAGCTCTTTTTCATCAATGTAAGCGTCTTATCTTCGAAATAGCCTAATAAGTAATATACAAGCTAGGAGGCGTTATTTAATTATTTTCATAAATCTAGTTTTCGTTAGAAAATATTAAATAGAAGTATGCATTTGTATTCCTGTATCACAAAATTAGACCAAACCAAATTAGCAACATATTACCAAAAACCGCATGTCGATACCTTTTTACTATCTCGAGATATCTTAAGAAATGTGTAAATTTTAAACATACATAACTGTTACTGTCACCGCTAAACGAGGTTAAGGAAAAGTAAAGTGCTATGGAATAAACAAATAAACATTTTTCTGGTGTAAACATATATAATTAATTAAAACAACCCTATAAATTATAACAAAGAAATAAAAGCAACTACTTACTTAGTCTTGGTGACTGTTTAAATGTTCAAATTGTTACCCATCATTTTCGATGCAAGCATTTACTCTTTCAAGAGTAGATTAAATAGCAACAAAAACTGTTTTAGACTTTTATTTATGGGGATGGATTAAAGACCTTGTTTTTGCCGCTAGGCTCACTACTCTAGAAAACATGATCTAGAATCTAGAGAATACGAAACGCCATTCAAAGCATTGCGAAAGCAAAAATTGAGACTGCTGTTCAATCTACTCTTGAAAGAGTAAATGCTTGCATCGAAGATGATGGGCAACAATTTGAACATTTAGGTCGTCACTAAGTAAATAGTTGCTTTTATTTCTTTGTTATATTTTATAGTGTTGTTTGTCTTATTGTTGTTTTAATTAATTATATATTTCTACATCTGGAAAATGTTTCTTTGTTTTTTCCATAGCACACTACTTTTCCTTAACTTCGGTTGCCGGTTGCATACTTCTATTTAATATTTTCCAACGAAAACTAGATTTATGAAAATAATTAAATAACGCCTCCTAGCTTGTATATTAATTATTAGGCTATTTCGAAGGTAAGACACTTACATTGATGAAAAAGAGCTGTTTTCCACAAGATTAAGTATGCAAAATTCGATTTAGCAGAACCGGACTTACAGCCTTTTTTTAATAAGAAGGTTCCCACTCACCCCCACCTCTTATTTGCAAAGGTAGACTTAAATTTGTGAAATCGAATATGCGCAGAATTTTATGAAGAATACGATGATTGGATTTCCAGTGCTCTTTCATTAGGTAAATTTTGTAAAATTTAGATTTTTTAATTTTTGATATTCAATTACGCCCTCTAGCGATGGACCTACAATTATGAAAATAATTTCCAGGCTTTTCCCGAGGCAACTTTTTTTATAAATATTTTTTTCTCAAAGCTTACTTTAAACGGTTCCTGAGATATGGCCGAGAGCCATTCTTATTGGGACACCCGGTACAATGTTCTGCATGTACTTAACTTGCCGATGACTTTTTATAAGTTTTGTCGATAAAATTGTACAATTTTTCATGACAATAAAGCGAAAGGCTTTACGGAAGAACTTTGACCAGGTCTTTTACTCTTTTATTCCAATATTAGCAAGTGGACGTTCGATTTGGTATTTATTACATTGCTCGTTATGCACCAAATGGTAGTAAGACCACCATCCTAATTTATTATTCATCTTTCACCATTTTTATTACTTTTAGTCATTTTTATTGACCGGTATTGGTAGATTTTATTGTAAAATCAAATTAACACACAATTTCTTAAATTGATAATTATTGTAGCACTAAATTGTAGTTGAAATTACCGCATGCCCTCAAACCATCGAAATTTCCTGCAGTGACAAATTTGTATTAGTATATTTACCTTAGAATTAAACGGAGGCGCATTTCGCTACAAGCTACCTCAATCCAATTGACAGCCCTTCAATTTATCACTAATTATCAAGACATTATTCCGGTCCCGTATTCTCCCACTTCATTTCTCTCCTCGTCTCTCTTCCGCTCCCGCACATTTTCCGGCTTTCTACCGCCAATTTTCCAACGGATGCCTGTGGCGATCGCGTGATCCATGAAATATGAACCTTTAACACGTCTGCGAACAGAATTGATTCATTTCGATGCCGTCGAGGCGACGACGGAAAGAATTTTGCGATAAGGATATATCTGTATCTGCATCTTGGAGAGAAAAAACGGGTTGGGGAATTTGTCAACGATGAATATAATTTAGTTATTTCAGAACGATACCTGAATAGACAATGTTTATGAAATATCTTATTAGGAATAAATCATGACTCTTCTTTTTTAATATCAGCTGCTGAATAAACATACAGAAGAATAGGCCATCTCAAACATAAAAACGTAATTAGAAGAAGCTGTAAAAGTTAGTTATCAAGGGTCGAAAAATTAGAGATGATCATGTAATAGTCGCATTTCATTTAGAATTTAACATTATCAAATTATCAAAACTGATACTGTTTACATATATACGTATGATTTAAAGAAAAGATTTAAAGAAAACTAAAGGCTACCTCCTTTAAGATAGGTAAAATTCCTTTACTTTCTTTTATGTATGTTAATCAAAAATAACACTCAGCACAATTTTAACCCACTTTTTTAGGTGTGACAGAATCAATTTAAACATTTAAAAAAATTAACACCCATAGCTGAGGCTATTACCCTTTTTGGTTATGGCTTTTTTGTGTATTTTTATCAAAAACTCTATTTTTTATTTCTTTAGGATTTATAATGTTCTGTTATTGTCAATAATGCTGTTTATTTGTGACATCCTATGCAATTTATTTTTTTATTGGGAAATAATCCAAAATTAAAGTTAAAAAAGGAATTGACTGACGTTCCGACTTCACTTCGGAAGTCGATATAGAAATACAAAATATTCATAAATTAAACAAATGTTTATGTTGCTTAGTAAAAATATTCTTCTAAAAATTTAATTTAATCTGACCCATTAATATGTATCAGAAATTCAAACATAATATTATACATTTTAAAGCAGACGACTTTAAAATGATATTGGCAATATTTAGCCAGTTCCAGCGAGTTGCGTTCCTGGGACGAGTTTATTGAAAGATAGTTTATTCGATTATATGAAATCAACTTTAACTTAAGGATATCCGTCACATAAATCATAGCATGTGATTTGTCTTTAAAAAGATATAAATTGTAAATTTAATTTTTAACTGAAATTGTGGCTTATATCCCAATAAAATAGTAAATTTTTTAGGATTTTCCTGTAATACCCGCTTTACACCAACAATAAATTGATCAAGAAATTGACGAATTTATCCAAGGCCAAATTTGACGTGTAAAAAATGTATAGTTTGTGGTGCAAAACACAATTTGATATTCATTTTTATCCATAGATCACCTAAAATGTTCTGTGAGTTTACCGTGAATCAAAAGAAAATGAAGGAATTTGACGAAATAGAACAAAGGACATGTTTTATTTCGTCAAATTTCTTCATTTTCTTTTTATTTACGGCAAAATTGGATATAACATTGTGTTTTGTATACGTCAAATTTGACCTCAAAGTTGTTCAATTTCTTTATCAATTTATTGTTGGTTTAAAGCGGGTTTAAGGTACGTCATCTTAAAAGACCCAAAAAACTGTATTTTTAATGTTTTTAGGGATTTTGACCTCAAAATAGATTAGTTCAAGTTTTTCTTTATAGGTTATAAATGTCTAATTTGAAGTATCTGACTCCTCTAAGACATTCAGCCACACTTTTTGGGTGTATGTCCCAATTTAGTCTAGGAAGATCCCAAAATTCTTTCTACCTATCAAAAAAACCTTGATTTAATTATTTATTTTTAAGTGTATTAAATAGAGGAAATCCCTAAAACCATCAAAAATCCCCCAAAAATTCGATTTCACTGGTATTTAAAGATGGCGAAACATACGAAAAAATCTAAAAAACGTAAAAAATGGTTTTGAAATGGTTTTTAATGAAATACACAAAACAAAAAAACAGACCTGTAGCCATTTCCGAAAAAAAAATTATACGCTTTTTAAAAAAATGTATTTTGACGTTATGTACACTCAATCAAGAAAAATAAAAATTATACATGTTTTGTAAAACCCTCGACTATGCAGGTGAATTTTTGAAATTTTTGTTTTGATTGCGTCCCACCTAAAAAAAGTAAAAACGAAAAAATAACGTTTTTGGTAGTGGGTGGAAAGAAAAGAAAGGTGGAGGGTTAAAATTGGACTGAACGTTATTTTAAAATCACATAGAACGAAAAAAAATTAAAAAATAATTATTTCTGGGAGTGAGGGCATCTTGCCTATCTTACAGGGGTAGCCTTTAAAACTATTAAGTATTCAATAGTGCAAAAACAAAAATTATCGCATGTTTTTTTTTTACAGATGGACAAGTAAATAATGAGTTCTTTAACCTTCTGAAAACCAAACTTTTTTTGTTACACGGATGACCAACGGGGGTCAAACGTGACCCCGAATCAAAAATAACAATTGACAAAAAAATTAAGTTGTTTTAAGAAATAAAATAATGTATTCGTAATTTTAATGTTACTATTGTATCAATAAATAATAATAAATAAACATTAGTAAAACTTATTTTTAATTACAACTGAACAAAAACAGGAATCATCATTCTGAACTTAGAGATAAAGAAATTTTAAAATATACCTTAATTTACGTCACCACAGGTTTAACAAAACCATTTTTTTAATATTGGAATGTTTCTTACATACAATTTTACATATTAGACGGTATTTACTTAATATCAAATTGGAACATTTAAAACCAAGGGAGTTCGTCTTTGACCCAAAATTCAGAAAATATTTTGTTTTTCGTAAAATATAAGGAATTTTCTTATTAAAAAATATGAGGGTATCTAGAATAATACTAAAGTCGAATAAAAAAATAGGGATTTTAAAACTGAAATTATTTCCGAATTTATCAAATAAAATCCTTCATTTGGGTCAAAATTTACCCCCCCCCCCCTTGGTCATCCGAAAGTTAATAACATTTATCCAAAATGGATTTCATTTTCCTCTGACCTGCGCGAATCTCGTCCACTGTTTCCTCTAATCTTGTCTACTATGAAATTAATAATATGAGCCTTTAACACGTCTGCGAACAGAATTGATTCATTTCGATGCCGTCGACGCGACGACGGAAAGAATTTTGCGATAAGGATATATCTGTATCTGCATCTTGGAGGGAAAACGGGTTGGGGATTTTGTCAACGATGAATGTAATTTAGTTATTATTGCAATAATAAATTTTAAAAATGCATTCAAAGAAAATTATATGATTCAAATCTCTAATCGAAAGATCATCACAAAAGCACACTGATGAATTAACTATTCCTAATTTGTGCACATGTGCCTTATATTTTCCGTGTTTAGTTTTTAATCTAACGATAGTAGAAATATCTCACTTTGGCAGGTTACACTTAAATATATATTCAGGAGGTAAAGGAAGTTCTTGATGTAAGGAAAAATATAAATTTTTTGACATGCTTGAAATAGTTTTCCATTGTTTTTTCCATATTTTATTTATCCTAGCTTTGACGTCTTTTATTGCTTCTCTCGATAAAATATGAGTTACGATTTCGCCTTTTTTATTGCATCTTTCCCCAACCAATCCACTTTCTCATTAGTTGTCTTGTTGAAAAGACTTTTTAGTTGTCTTTCTAGCATGAAAAATGCTAAGAGATCTACATACAATAAAGCAGGATCAGTTAATTGGCCTAACACCATTATGCACTGAGCATGATTCGGCAAAATTAGGAAACAGAATTTTGAAAAACAAAAAACTCAAGAGAGGTAACTTTATTGAACTTAATATTGTATTTTTACTGTGGTAAATATAATAAATAAAGTTATCATTTTATATATAAAATGTTAATTATTATTTTTATTTTTAATTTTAGCTGTATACTTAATTATTCTTACCTAATTAATTAAAAAAAAACAAAATCCGAATTTATTTCACTAATAAATTCAAGCTTTATAAAATATATCACAAGGAAAAATTCCTGTAACTGGCTGTATAACATAACACAAAATAAAAACCTAATCTTGTAAAAGGTATATTTAAAATCCATAAACAGGATTATACCACAACAAATGTTTTCGGAGTCAATATTCCATCATCAGTGTTATCATATCTGAACTATTACATCTTTCAGGACTTGACACTAAGGACATCCAGATTATAAAAAATCTATATTGGAATCAAACATAAAGAATGGACATATGGTGAGTGAAAACATAACCATTTCCAGAGGGGTTAGACCGGGCTGTATTTTTTCGCCACTGCTTTTTAACCTGTACACGGAACAAATATTTCTAGAGGCACTGGAAGAGTACAGTGAGGGCATCAAGATTAATGGCGTACCAATAAGTAATTTTCAATATGCAGATGATACTGTTATACTGGCCGATAACATCGAATATTTACAGAGGATGATAAATAAAGTAAATACAACTGACAACCGATTTGGACTGAAGATCAATAGAGAGAAAACTAAATTTATGGTGATCAGTAAAAAGAACATTCAACATATCGACCTGAATATTGAAGCCGAACGATTAGGATCCGAATTGAAATAGCAAGATCCAAATTCATAAAAATGAGAAAGCTCTTAAGCAACCGCAACCTAAGCATTAACCTCCGATGGCGCGCCACGAAATGCTACGTATACTCTACGCTACTTTACGGAGTAGAAGGGTGGACGTTAACAGCAGCAACTATAAAGAAGTTAGCGGCTCTAGAAATGTGGCTGTATCGACGCATACTGAGAATACCTTGGACAGACAAAGTGACCAACACAGAGGTATTGAGACGAATGGGTAAAGAGGTGGAATTGTTAACAACTGTTAAAAGGAGGAAAACGTCGTACCTGGGCCATGTGTTCCGTAATGGTAAGTACAGCCTGCTACAGCTTATCGTGGAAGGCAAGATTGAAGGTAGAAGAGGTTTGGGCAGAAAGAAAAAATCCTGGCTGAGAAACTTGAGAGAATGGTTTCAAATACCAGAAGCTGCGAACATAATACATGCGGCACAAAACAGAGAAACCTACCGTTTGATGGTCGCCAGCCTTCGGTAGAAGACGGCACATAAAGAAGAAGTGTTATCACAGGTTTACATGCATTACGCCACTAAAATATATTTTTTTTTAACATCCAACGTTTATTGCAATCTGTCTGATCACAAACAATAAGCAATACATAATATTATTGAAAAATAACACAGATGGAAGCCGCCCAGTGGCGAGCACCCAGTAAGACATACAGTACTAGTCAAAAGTCCGTACCCCCCCTCGTATCTTTTGAACGGTTATACCTATAATAGTGAAATTTGGAGGAAGGAAATAAACGGACGTAAGCTTCTTAACTAGTTATGACAGGTGACGTAATAGTGACAGATGACGTTACAGAGCCACTGTGACCGATAATTTTAAATAGGACCTTATGGTAAGTGATACCCCGTTTGAAAGGTATTTAGAATACCTATTCAGTCATACTAATTTTTTTGAGTTTAGGTTGATTTTGATTTTGGTGAATAAATTAAATAAATATAAAATTTTAGTTTCGAATTTAATTAATAAAAATTCAAATGTCCGCCTATGAATTTTTTGGCAAAAAAGTTGACGTTTTTTAATTCTCTAGTAGTTTTTACGTCGACGTCAACCTGTTTGACAAGTAATCATAGGCGAAATTTTGAATTTTTATTAATTAAATGCGAAATTACAATCTTATATTTATTTTATTTGTTCATCAAAATTAGCTTAAACTCAAACAAAATTAGTATGACTGAATAGGTATTTTCAATACCTTTCAAACGAGGTATCACTTGCCATAAGGTCCCATTTAAAATTATCGGTCACAGTGGCTCTGTAACGTCATCTGTCACTATTACGTCACCTGTCATGACTAGTTAAGAATCTTACGTCCGTTTATTTTCTTCCTCCAAATTTCACTATTATAGGTATAACCGTTCAAAAGATACGAGGGGGGGTACGGACTTTTGACTAGCACTGTATAACATAATTTTAAAATAAGACATAACAATTACTTGAAACATAATACATATATAAAATTTAGTATAGTGGACAGTTCAGACAATAAAAATATGATTATTAAAAGTCTAAGGAACATGAATAAAAATACGAAAGAAGTTTAAAAATCACTAAAACTAAAACACGATTATTTCACTGCACTATGACACTGCACTCTGTTGCTGCTCTGATGTCCAGATGTACTAGAGGTCCAAAGGGTCAGGTCTTTTTAGTCGTCTTTCATGAGAAATGTTGAGCAGGTCCGTGGCGAGTGGATTTGGATGGCAGGATAGTCTGGTCTTGTATCTAGAATTTACAGCAGATATTGCTTCGCTAACTGTTGGTAGCTGTAGGTCGTGGTGCAATCTCTGGTTCGTAACATACCAAGGGGCATTGCAGATCTGGCGCAACACTTTTGATTGGAACCGTTGAAGTTTTTGAATGTTGGTATTACTAGCTGTTCCCCATATTTGTGCTGCATATAGCCACACCGGTTTTAAAATACATTTATAAATCATAATTTTGTTCTCCAGGCTAAGATTTGATATCCTACTCATGTACCAATACATTTTCCTGTAGATTAGGCTGAGTTGAAGACGTTTCTTCCAGATGTGGGTGCCCCAATTAAGTTTACTATCTAAATGAATTCCCAGGTATTTTACGGCGGTATTGACTGGTAGTGGAGTGTTATTTATAGAAACCGGAGGCGCGACACCTTTTTTTAAAGTAAATGTTATTTGTGTGGATTTTAAACTGTTGACTTGTACTCGCCACAATTTAAGCCAGCTCTCTAGTTCAGTCAGATGATTTTGCAATACCTCGGATGCTTCTGTTGCTATAGGATTTGAAGCCGTTATAACTGTGTCATCCGCATATGTAGCAATTGTTGTATTAATGGTGGTTGGAAGATCCGATGTGTATATTAAGTAAAGTGTTGGTCCTAATATGCTTCCTTGTGGAACTCCAGAACATATTGGAAACAGTAATTTCCCCTCCTCTTTTGACTTGAAAAAATATATCTGTCAGATAGGATCTTAATAGTGAACTTACGGGATAAGGAAATATGGATTTAATCTTGGAGATAAGACCTACATGCCAAACTTTGTCGAATGCCTGTGAGACATCTAGGAATGTAGCTGTACAGTAATTTTTGTGTTCGAGCGAATTTCTGATAGTTTTTACTACCCTATGAATTTGCTCGATGGTACCATGTTGTTTCCTAAAGCCAAACTGATAATTAGGTAAAAAATTGTTGCTGTCTAATGTAGGCTCTAGTCTTCTCAGGAAAAGCCGCTCGAACACTTTGGATATAATAGGCAACAAGCTTATTGGACGATATGAAGATACTTCCGCGTGATCCTTATTAGGTTTTGGGATTAGAACAATTTGAGCTACTTTCCATTGGAGTGGAAAGTAACCTGTTTTTAATATTGAATTAAATATATAAGTAATTAAGCTTACACCTTCGTTGGGTAGATTTTTTAGGACCAAACTAGATATTATATCATACCCAGGTGACTTCTTATTCTCCAAATTATTAATTACCTCTTCTACTTCAGATTTCTTGAAAATTTTAATAGGCGGAGCCATTTGATATGGTGCGTTTATGACTTCATGAATATCTTCTTCTTCTTCAGCTGAGACTTCCCTCTGATGCGGTTGAAATACCTCGCATAAATGATTTGCGATAGTATAAGCTTTATCTTTGTCAGTTTTAGCCCATGTGCCATTTGGTTTCCTGATTGGCATATTCATTTGTTCGTTGTCTTTAATTTTTTTTGTTAGTTTCCACAGAGAATAATTTGTATCATCTGAAGGTGAGAGGTTCTTTAAATAATTGTTGATTCCATTGTCTTTATGTTGGATCAAGTTTCTTTTGCGTAATCTGCAAGCTCTATTAAAATTTGTTTTATCTTCTGGGTGCCTAGTGAGCTGCCACCTCTTTCTAAGCTTTCTTTTTTCCAGTATAAGTGTATTTATGTGAGCAGGATACGACTCGGAGTTGTGTGTGTAGGTAATTTCTGGTGTGGACGACCAAGCAGCATGCTGAATAACTGTAATTAAGTGAGTAACTGCATTTTATATGTCCCTGTCACTTTTAAGACGGAAGTTTAGGTTAATGGATGATTTTATTTCTTCTCTATACCTATCCCAGTTTGTTCTTTTATTACACAGTGTTAGAAGTTTAGGACAATTGTGAATTTGGCTTAGTAGGTCTATGAAGAAAGGGGAATGAACAATAACATCAGGAATTTTTTGTCTATCAGTGGGCCAATAAGTAGGCTGTCCAGTAGAGAGAGAAGTTAAATGATTCTCATTAATACTTTTTAATAATTCTCGCCCTCGTGAGGTTATGATTCTGGAGCTCCATTTGTGATGTTTGGCATTGTAATCTCCAGCAGCAGTGAAACAGTGTCCGAGTATCTCAAAGTATTCAGTAAAATGATCAGCTTTAATTATTTTATTCGGTGGACAGTAAACAGCAGATAAAATAATCGAGCCTTGTGAATCTTCTACCGACACTGATGTGGCTTGAATGTTAACTCTGCTAATTTTGTTTATTTCATTATGCTTAATATTATTTCTTATAATAATTGCCGTACCTCCATGGGCCTTTCCTAATGGATGTTGAGTTACATAGGTTGAATATTTGGGAATACTAAAATAACTCTTAATAGTCATGTGTGCTTCGGAAATAAACATAACGTCTAGATTATGAGAATAAATAAAAGCTTTTACTTCATGAAAATGATTAGTTAAGCCATTGGCATTACAACAGCACATCTTAAGTTTAGTGTTGAAGATTAAGCTTAGATATCAGAGACATTATTAGATCAAAGATCTTATCCATTCTTTCCATTAGTTTATGTACCACAAGTTCTAAATTGCTTTGTATATGTTGGGGAGTTGCTGTTTCTATTTCATGAGCAGTCTCATTTGTGTTAGTTGTATTTTTATTATCTTTTCCTGCAGCAATGTTCGCATAACTGATATTTGGTTGAGTGATTGACGAATGTGCAACACGAGGTGGTTGACTTGCGTTTTTATCTCGAAGCGATGGAAATTTTTTCTTTTGCAGTTCTTTGTATACAGAACATCCCTTGTAGCTTGCAGGATGATTTTCTCGACAATTTACACATTGGACATCTTTTATATTCTTTTCTTTTGGACATTTAGAAGATAGGTGATCTCCTACGCATTTTACGCAGCGCGGACTCCTGTGGCAATAATTGTGTGTGCGGCCAAAATGTTGACATCTTTGACATTGAGGTAGTTCCCTCTTCGGATGCGGTGCCTCAACTGTGACAATAGTGTTGAGTAATTTCGTGATCTCATATATATCTTCATTATTGCTGTGAATAGCCAGTTCTATATTAAATAGCTGCAGATCTTTCTTTGTGCCCCTTTGCTTAATATTAGAGATGTTCAGTGCAGTATGCACGAGATCCAGCAATGCTTTTTTAATGTCGTCTGGATCTGTTGAAGGGTGGATATGACGTATAATAACTCGGAATCCTCGGTTTTGTTTTAGTTGGTATGTATGGTACTGAGTATTTTTTTCTGATAGAGATTTTATTATTGAGTAAGTTTTTGATGAATCAGCTTGAACTTTAATTTGATTGTTAGCAAGACATTTTAAAGTATATTTACCTGGAGTTATCTTCTGTAGTAATTCCTGTAGTGGTTTGATGCGTTCAACATTTTGTATAAATATGGGTGGTGGCTGATCCTCTCTTCGGTCTTCCAACGTTACAACTTCTTCACGAAATGTATCATCTTCAAGTAACTCGTATCTGTTAGATGTATGAACAGTTTTACTCAGCCAATAATCATTGAGTGTAGCTTGTTTGGTTTTTTCAAATCAGCACTGTCGTCATTGCATTGACGTTTATTATGTTGGACTGCTACCCATTCACCATCACTTTTTGCTACATCTGCATCTGGGAGATGTTCTTGCGGTTTATCTATTCGAAAATTTGATAAATGTGATTGTAGATCGTTGTTGTATGTTCTGACAATTTTCTGCTGTTCATCTAGTGGATTGGAACTGTCTTTTTGAGTGCTTACAGGTGGAGGAGTTCGTGCTAAGCTGTTTCTTCTAATTGCTGGATTTATGTCCTCACTGAATGGATAACTAGTATATTGTTCCTGGTTATCGTATTGGTAACTCATAGTTTTCCCCTAGTTATAGCTAGGAATTTTTAAAACATTCCGACATATTTTGATAATATACTGGCCTATTTTCTTTATATTTAGGTATATTTATGTTGATAAACTTAGTAATTAGATATGTAGAAATTACTTACTGCATAATTATTTTAGCATTAAACACTAAAAATTTTTTTTGGCTATTGTTTTTCGGTTTCTTGATAACGATGGATTTATACTAATTACAATATTATAAGATAATAATTAGACAAATTGCTTCTTAATTACATGTGTTCAGCTCGAAGGTTCTGAACAGACGACCAAAATATAAGGTTAAATAAATACCCTTAAGTTGTTTTAAAAGGTTGAGGTTGCATTATACTCTCAGATTTGTAAAGGATGTTAAAAAGATTTCCAGATTAACCCTTGGCATCACACGACATAAATCATATTGGTTGTAAATTTGAAGGTAGGACCTTACATGGCAGAGTGTAGGTGACAACTGGTCACCTAGACTCCACAGGTGAGTTGTCACCTAAATTCTGCGAAGTAAGGTCTTACCTTAAAATGTCCTACCAATATGGTTGATCTCATGTGGTGTCAGGGGTTAATCTGGAAATATTTTTAACATCCTTTAAAAATCTGACAATATAATGTAACCTCAACATTTTAAAACAACAAGGGTATTTACTCGTATATTTTGGTGGCTTAAAGCATGTTAACCTTCCGATGACCAACCTTTTTTTGTTACACGGATGACCAAGGGGGGGAAAAATGACCCCAGGTCAAAAATGTCAAAAATGACATTTAACAAAAAAATGAAGTTTTTTTTTTAATTTTTTTTTAAATTTTTTTTTAATTTTTTTTTTATTTTTTTTTTGGCATGGATTTTATGTCATTCAGCCAGTCACAACATGAGTATTAGTGTCATGTGTAGTGTGTATGTTGAGTAAATGTCTTGTTACTTTGCAAAGTCGACGTCATTAGCGTAAAACTACTTGGACTTACACATTATAGACGGTATTTTACTAAACATCAACTTAAGAATATATTTTTTATTTGTAAAATAGAGGGAATTTTTTTTATTTCAAAATATGAGGAGATCTAGAATGATATTAAAGTCAAATAAAAAAATAATGAGTTAAAAATTGAAAATACTTTTGAATTTATCAA
This sequence comes from Diabrotica virgifera virgifera, assembly GCF_917563875.1. Classification (NCBI taxonomy): domain Eukaryota; kingdom Metazoa; phylum Arthropoda; class Insecta; order Coleoptera; family Chrysomelidae; genus Diabrotica; species Diabrotica virgifera. The sequence continues at coordinate 3,249,996 of NC_065449.1, read as the reverse complement.
AGAAAAACCTACGCTGGGGTCACAATTTCCCCCGCTTGGTCATCCGAAGGTTAATTACAAATTTATAGTACCGATAATTTATAGTACAAAATGTATAGTTTGTGGTACAAAACACAATTTGATATTCATTTTTATCCACAGATCACCTAAAGTGTTCTGTGAGTTTACCGTGAATCAAAAGAAAATGAAGGAATTCAACGAAATAGAAAAAAAGGACACGTTTCATTACGTCAAATTTCTTCATTTTCTTTTTATTTACGGCAAAATTGGATATAACATTGTGTTTTGTACACGTCAAAGTTGACTTCAAAGTTGTTGAATTTTTTTCTCAATTTATTGTTGGTGTAAAGCGGGTTTAAGGTGCGTCATCTTAAAAGACCCAAAAAACTGTCTTTTTAATGTATTTAGGGATTTTGACCTCATAATAGATTAGTTCAAGTTTTTCTTTATAGGTTATAAATGTCTAATTTGAAGTGTCTGACTCCTTTAAAACATTCAGACACACTTTTTGGATGTATGTCCCAATTTAGTCTAAGAAAATCCCCTAGGAACTCAGTTATTTCAAATTATATACAACCTATAGAGAAACCTTGATTTAATTATTTATTTTTAAGTCTATTAAATAGAGGAAATCCCTAAAACGATCAAAAATCCCCCAAAAATTCGATTTCACGGGTATTTCAAGATGGCGAAACATACGAAAAAATCTAAAAAACGTAAAAAATGGTTTTTAAATGGTTTTTAATGAAATACACAAAACAAAAAAACAGACCTGTAGCCTGAATATTTATTCCTGTTTCATCGACTTCGAAGAAGCGTTCGACAGGGTCAAACATAAAATACTAATAGAATTATTGAAAAACAGAGATATAGACAAACGAGATTTACGAATTATCATCAATATGTATTGATGTGTGCGTGTGTGTGTGTGTGTGTGTGTGTGTGTGTGAAAAGATGGCTTCGATGCAGGTCCGATGCATCCACAGATTTTTATTTTATTGAAGTTATACTTCTCTAGGCGCGATTGAGAGTGAATTTTTATTATTCTGTGCGCATGCGCACAAAGACAGTATGTTGTTAGTTGCTAAAGCATTCAAGTTATGTATGCATCAGCGCAAATAAGGTTTGAAAAGAATATTTTAGTGTATTTAGAAAGTGGTTTATAATATCAAAATTATGGAAATATCGAAATTAGTTTAATAATTAAATAAAATAGGTACAAATAAACTGTTTTAAGTACATTAATTTCGTTGAAATCATATAATAGAAATATAACTTCTTACGTGCCTACAAATTACACACACAATCTTTTTTTAAATTAATTTTTTTGTTTTGTTATATTTATACCTACTTCGTTTAAATGACTAATATGTATTTGTTTCTTTTAAGTAGTTTATGAATAATTTAAATATTTCCATTTGATGACAACTTAGTAGATATTCAATACTAATTGAAAAATTCACTAGTGTTTGTCGTAAATTGTAGTATATAATTATTGGTCTATATATCTCTCGCTAATTTTGCATTCAAAGAAAATAATATGATTCAAATCTCTAATCGAAAGATCATCACAAAAGCACACTGATGAATTAACTATTCCTAATTTGTGCACATGTGCCTTATATTTTCCGTGTCGAGTTCTTAATCCAACGATAGTAGAAATATCTCATTCTGGCAGGTTACACTTAAATATATATTCAGGTGGTAAAGGAAGTTCTTGATGTAAGGAAAAATATAAATTTTTTGACATGCTTGAAATAGTTTTCCATTCTTTTTCCATATTTTATTTATTCTAGCTTTGACGTCATTTATTGCTTCTCTCGATAAAATATGAGTTACGATTTCGCCTTTTTTATTGCATCTTTCGCCAACCAATCCACTTTCTCATTAGTTGTCTTGTTGAAAAGACTCTTTAGTTGTCTTTCTAGCATGAAAAATGCTATGAGATCTACATACAATGAAGCAGGATCAGTTAATTGGCCTAACACCGTTATGCACTGAGCATGATTCGGCAAAATTAGGAAACAGAATTTTGAAAAACAAAAAACTCAAGAGATTTAACTTTATTGTACTTAATATTGTATTTTTACTGTGGTAAATATAATAAAAAAATTTTATCATTTTATATATAAAATGTTAATTATTATTTTTATTTTTAATTTTGGCTGTATACTTAATTATTCTTACCTAATTAATTAAAAAAAAAAACAAAATCCGAATATATTTCACTAATAAATTCAAGCTTTATAAAATATATCACAAGGAAAAATTCCTGTAACTGGCTGTATAACATAAATCACACAAAATAAAAACCTTATCTTGTAAAAGGTATATTTAAAATCCATAAACAGGATTATACCACAACAAATGTTTTCGGAATCAATATTCCATCATCAGTGTTATCACATCTGAACTATTACATCTTTCAGGACTTGACACTAAGGACATCCAGATTATAAAAAATCTATATTGGAATCAAACAGCCCACATAAAGAATGGACATATGGTGAGTGAAAACATAACCATTTCCAGAGGGGATAGACAGGGCTGTATTATTTCGCCACTGCTTTTCAACCTGTACACGGAACAAATATTTCTAGAGGCACTGGAAGGGTACAGTGAGGGCATCAAGATTAATGGCGTACCAATAAGTAATTTTCAATATGCAGATGATACTGTTATACTGGCCGATAATATCGAAGATTTACAGATGATGCTAAATAAAGTAAATACAACTGACAAACGATTTGGACTGAAGATCAATAGAGAGAAAACTAAATTTATGGTGATCAGTAAAAAGAACATTCAAAATATCGACCTGAATATTGAAGCCGAACGATTAGGATCCGAATTGAAATAGCAAGATCCAAATTTAAATCCAAAACCGCAACCTAAGCATTAACCTCCGATGGCGCGCCACGAAATGCTACGTACACTCTACGCTAATTTACGAATTAGAAGGGTGGACGTTAACAGCAGCAACTACAAAGAAGTTAGCGGCTCTAGAAATGTGGCTGTATCGACGCATACTGAGAATACCTTGGAAAGACAGAGTGACCAACACAGAGGTATTGAGACGAATGGGTAAAGAGGTGGAATTGTTAACAACTGTTAAAAGGAGGAAAGCGTCGTACCTGGGCCATGTGTTCCGTAATGGTAAGTACAGTCTGCTACAGCTTATCGTGGAAGGCAAGATTGAAGGTAGAAGAGGTTTGGGCAGAAAGAAAAAATCCTGGCTGAGAAACTTGAGAGAATGGTTTCAAATACCAGAAGCTGCGAACATAATACATGCGGCACAAAACAGAGAAACCTACCGTTTGATGGTCGCCAACCTTCGGTAGAAGACGGCACATAAAGAAGAAGTGTGATCACAGGTTTACATGCTTTAAGCCACCAAAATATAAGGTTAAATAAATACCCTTAAGTTGTTTTAAAAGGTTGAGGTTACATTATACTCTCAGATTTTTAAAGGATGTTAAAAATATTTCCAGATTAACCCTTGGCATCACACGACATAAATCATATTGGTTGTAAATTTGAAGGTAGGACCTTACATGGCAGAGTGTAGGTGACAACTGGTCACCTAGACTCCACAGGTGAGTTGTCACCTAAACTCTGCGAAGTAAGGTCTTACCTTAGAATGTCCTACCAATATGGTTGATATCATGTGGTGTCAGGGGTTAATCTGGAAATATTTTTAACATCCTTTAAAAATCTGACAATATAATGTAACCTCAACATTTTAAAACAACAAGGGTATTTACTCGTATATTTTGGTGGCTTAAAGCATGTTAACCTTCCGATGACCAACCTTTTTTTGTTACACGGATGACCAAGGGGGGGAAAAATGACCCCAGGTCAAAAATGTCAAAAATGACAAAAAAATATTTTTTAATTTTTTTTTTAATTTTTTTTTAAATTTTTTTTAAATTTTTTTTATGGCATGGATTTTATGTCAGTCAGCCAGTCACAACATGAGTATTAGTGTCATGTGTAGTGTGTATGTTGAGTAAATGTCTTGTTACTTTGCAAAGTCGACGTCATTAGCGTAAAACTACTTGGAATTACACATTATAGGCGGTATTTTACTAAACATCAACTTAAGAATATATTTTTTATTTGTAAAATATAGGGAATTTTTTTTATTTCAAAATATGCGGAGATTTAGAGTGATATTAAAGTCAAATAAAAAAATAATGAGTTAAAAATTGAAAATACTTTTGAATTTATCAAAGAAAAACCTACGCTGGGGTCACAATTTCCCCCGCTTGGCCATCCGAAGGTTAACCTGTGGTAACACTGAAGATGGAATATTGATTCCGAAAACGTTTCGCTGATAGAACCCTGTTTATGGATTTTAAATATACCTTTTACAAATTTTTTTACAGAAAGTTTTCTGTTTTTTTTTGTTCTTCACTTTGTGCTTTGTGCTATTCACTTTTTACCGGTACCTGTTCATCCTTCTTGGCGGGCTTCTACTTCGTTTTTTACGACTTTCATAAATTATGTTAAATAAACAAACTAACTTAAATCTACTAACTTAGCATAAACTCGGAGAGTAATAGTCTAATAAATGCTCATTGTATAACTACTGAAATGAAATAAACTTCTCAAATGTTTAAAAACGACTGCAAAATGTGCATTTTAAATGATATTAAAAATAATATTTTACAACCAGATAGGTGCATAGTTCTCGTTAACTTCTCTCTTTTACACAGAAATTGTCTCTAAAACATTTTTTACCCTGTCTTGATCCACTCGACACTTACATTACTAAAGCCCTAATGTTCCGCGTAAAAGTGAATTGCACAGCCTCGGGGTTGGAATGTAACATTAGATTTTTGCTGCAGACTGAAAACAATTGTCAGAAAGATAAATAAAGTTTTATTGTTTTATTTCCACAGGTTTTTTAAGGAAAAATGTTCACTGGTTTTAATTGTAATATGATAACTTATTCAAAAAACTCAAGGATAAAGGTCAGGATGGGATTTATTATGGAAAATGTGAGCAAATTATACAGGGTGTCCAGAAACTCTCCCGATAAACGAAGACCGGAGATTCTTCAGATATTTTTAAGACAATTTAACGCAATTCACCTAGTCAGAAAATGCTTCCTAAGGGAGCTAAGAGCTCTTATGAGTACCTAAGAGCTCTTATGAGTACCTATGAATGATTCTATTTAGAAAAACGAAAACTAGTACGCTTATTTATCTTCCAGAGATAAATCGATTCCATTAACCTTCCGATAACCAACCTTTTTTTGTTACACGGATGACCAAGGGGGGGGGGGGAAATTACCCCTGGGCCCGGATTACGTACACTCGATACGCATCGTATCCGCCATGTTTTCCCATAGCGCCTTACGGGAAAACATGGCGGATACGATGCGTATCGAGTGTACGTAATCCCTATGCTGGTCAAAAATGTCAAAAATGATAATTAACAAAAAAATGAATTTTCCTTGCATGGAATTTATGTCATTCAGCCAGTCACAACATGAGTATTAGTGTCATGTGTAGTGTGTATGTTGAGTAAGTGTTTTGTTACTTTGCAAAGTCGACGTCATTAGCGTAAAACTACTTGGAATTACATATAATAGACGGTATTTTACTAAACATAAACTTCAGAATATATTTTTTATTCGTAAAATATAGGGATTTTTTTTTATTTCAAAATATGAGGATATCTAGAATGATATTAAAGTCAAATAAAAAAATAATGAGTTAAATTGAAAACACTTTAGAATTTATTAAAGAAAAACCTACGCTGGGGTCACAATTTCCCCCGCTTGGTCATTCGAAGGTTAATTACAAATTTATAGTACCGATAATTTTGGGTATGGCAACGAGTATTTTATCCCATAACTTTGTTGTCTTTAGCTTTTAAGCATTTTTTATGTTTAACTATTAAATTGTTAGGTATTCTAATACGAAAAGGTACTCTTGCTTTAAGACGGTAGGATGCACCGTTTACTAGAAAAATCGATTGGAAAATTTTTCGTTTGTTGAATTTGAAAAAAAAAATTTCAAAAAAAGACGGTATATATTATCGACTTAAAGCGAGATTAAATTTTAGTACTAGAATACCTCATAATTTAATCATAATGTGTCACAAATTCTTAAAAATTAAAGACAAACAACTTATGTGATAAAATAATCGTTGACCTACTCAAAACGGACGCATATGACCGGTACTATAGTCCGTCCCACCTTGACTTTACAGTAAAGGGAACATAGGCAATTCAGCCTTATGAGAGTTCTTAGCGCGGTGATGTCGATTTTATCAAAAATAATTTATAATTGAACATTACAGAGATTAAACTAAAACTGTTTTAGAAATGCAATCTACAATTTTAGGATTTATACGCGTAATAACTATAGTATATCAAATATACTTAAACGCATACGAATCCTAAAACTGTAGATTATCTTTCTAAAACGGGTTCAATTTAGTCTCTCTAATGTTCGATTACAAATTTTATTTGATAAAGTCGGCATCACCGGGCAAAAAACTTTCATAAGGACTGCATTGCCTATGTTCGCTGCACTGTAAAGTCAAGGTGGGACGGACTATAGACTTTCGCAACTGAGGAAATCGATTTATCTCTGGCAGTTAAATAAACTTACCAGTTTTCGTTTTTCTAAACAGTTTTTATTTGAATTTTTTTTTTCAAATTCAACAAACAGAAAATTTTTAAATCGATTTTTCTAGAAAACGGTGTATCCTACCGACTTAAAGCAAGAGTACCTTTTAGTACTACTTGAGTACTACTTTAGTACAATTTAATAATACGGTGTCAAAAATGCTTATAAGATAAAGACAAAGAAGTTATGCGATAAACACCCGTTGTCCTACCCAAAACAGGCGCCTATGATCGGTACCAGAAATTCGTAATGGATTGTGTTGGGATACACGGCATCTCTTAGTAATCTTCTTATTAAAACAAATTCTTATAATAATTTTAAATGTCTTTAGCAAAACAAACTACGTTTGTTTATAGTAAATACGATCGACCTAAATTAGCACATATCAGTGTAACAATTTAGGTTTGACCAAGGTCGGTTTGCAATAACAATAGTATCCATTATTTTTATAACCGAGTCGACTCAGCGCTTTTAACCAAAACAATGTTACTTTCATTATATACCAAAATAATAAACAGGAGAAGATTAATTATTATCTTCTAATTCCATTGCGAAGAGTAAGTCATTAATATTTGAGATCCCAAAGGGAAAACATCACAGCTACTGAGAACTAACGTACCACCAGCTATTTACCGTTAGTATTCTAACTTATAAAGTAAATGCATCTACGGCGATACGAGTTATTTCATCAACCCTTATGGTAGGGGGTAACCAACCCCTAATTATCTAAGGTGGCTCAGAAGCCAGGAGCCACCATATGGAGATCCAAGACCAGGGAAGAAACTGAAGTAAACTGGAACGAGAAATGGAAAGAAAAACGTCTATGGCTGAGGATCTTGCACCTCGACCACCCTAGAACAGTGTGGTATGCAGAAAAGGATGGAGACATCAGGCCTGACATGGAGCTGAATGGAATATTATGGAGATGGAACTTCGTGTGGACAATGGACAATGGACAATGCTATGGAACGTTCAGCGAGAACTTTTGGGTGATACGAACACAGACGTGTAAAAGTGGTAAGTCCATATTAGCTATTTTTATGGTATTTCCTGATTCGTATAATAATTAAGTATTTTATGATATTACTCCTGCTCCGTATAACCATATAATAACGTAATATAATCGTAATTTAAGATACACAATCTAAGTTCTACCTATTTTTATCTTCATAGTTTATTTTAAATACCTTATTGGTATTTTCAGGAATTTTTTTTTACAAATATTATGGTTATCTATAGGACGTAATGATACATTTTTATTTGATATTGATTTTTATTTGATTTTTATATATTTACTAGCATATTTTTATCCACTTATTATTTAACCTACTGATTTTTATTACATTTTTATTGGTCTACTGATTTTTATCGTAATTTATATTGATTGATATAATGATTTTTAATTGCAATTTACTATATTTTTACTATTTTTGACATAACATTTCATATACATATATATTTACTATACATCGTAAGACTGTCAAATTTATGCGTTCGTTACGGGTACAGGAATAAGGAAAATGAATATTACAGGAATAAATGAATTATGAATAAATGAGTAGCAACAAAGTTGCTTGGGAAGACTTCATCAAAATAGTTGAGGAGATTACGCAAGAAGTAACAAGACAAAGTAAAAGGGTCTTGAAGAAGAAAGTACCTAAATCTAAGGATATACAAGAAGAAGTAACGACACACCTAATTAAATTGTATAACAAATTCACACATTTAACGAAGAAAAATTGGGAAGCGCTATCGGACAAACAAAGAGAAGCGTGCAACAAATATTTCAGAAAAATAAGAGACAAAGTTATACGCTCATTTCAAGCTGTAAACTTAAGAACAGTAGTTCAAAGTTCAATACACCAACCAATCGACAAGGAGATAGAGGAAGAACAAAGCGACGAAGAAGTAGAAGAGGAAAAAAGTGACGAGGAGATAGAGGAAAAAAATTGACGAGGAAATAAGAGAGGGAAAAAGCGACATAAAACAAGAGATAAAAATATTAAACATGGCTCTGACAATCAACGAATTTTTGAATATTGCAATCAAGGTATTGCCCAACGAGTTTGATGGAAGCGCAGGGAAACTACAACCATTTTTAGACGCATTAGAGTTACTTGGAAAAATAGCAGAAGGACATGAAGAAACAGCGATAACATTAATAAAAACAAGATTGACTAATAAGGCTAGAAACCTGATAACCACAGAGGATACGATCCCACTTATAGCAGCGGCACTGAAGAAGGAATTAAGAGGCGACAATCGGAAAAAGGATAACAGACAAGTTAGCAAAGAAAAGGCAAGGAAACAAAGATGCAGCAGTGTACGCATCAGAAGTAGAGGAATTAGCGGAACAGTTGAAGGTAGCATACATAGCGGAAGGAATGCCATTGGAGCTAGCGAAAAAATACACAACGGAAACAGTCGTAGCAACAATGAAACGAAATGTTAATACGTATAGTTAATACGTTAAGTTAATACTGGAGGCAGGTAATTTCACAACACCGCAGGAAGTAGTATCTGAATTTTTATCGATTGATACGACAGAGGGGAACACACAGGGAAGAGTGTTCAATTATAGGACGAATTATGAAAATAGGAGAGGACAACAGCAATACCGAAGAGGATACCATAACAAATACGACAGAGGAAGAAGAAATAACTTCGGACAACGGAACGAAGGAGAAGAAACAGGAAACCAACGGAATTATTCCAACAGAGGATATAGACAATTCAACAACAAAACGTACAGAGGGAACCAGAGAGGAGGACGTAACAGAAACGTAAGGCTACTTGAGTTAGAAAACAACCAAGAGGAACCAGAAATCCAGCAGATGGGGTTTTGAATGAACGAAACAAGAAAAGTACACAGTCAGAAGTGGAATATAATATTTACAACTTCGATTTAAACCTAACGAATTTTGTACGAATTAAAACAGAAATCCTAGAAAACACAAATACCTTTATCATAGACACAGGAGCTGATATTTCAATACTGAAGTGTTCACAAGATTTTATGAAGGAACATGTGAAACCAAACACAAAAGCGAAAATAAAAGGAGTAACTAAAGGAGAATTACAAACAATGGGAGAAGTTGAAATAACGCTAGAAGTAAAAGGATCTCGATTTGAGCATATCTTTCAGTTAGTGGAACCTAGCTTTCCTATTCCAACCGGCGGAATCATTGGGAGAGACTTTATTTCAAACTTTCAATGCATACTAGACTACGCTAACCTTAAAATGCACATTAAAGAGGACAACGATTGTTACATTAGTACAAACATTTTGGATAATATAGATAATTACACGATAATAATACCGCCTAGATGTGAAATTTACAGAGTCGCAAAAATTTTTAAAACGCTGAAGAATGACAGGATAGTGAAACAACAGGAAATACAACCAGGAATATTCATAGCCAGAGCAATTATTTCAAGTAATAATCCGTACATCAAAATTTTGAACACAACCTACGAAACAGTAAAAGTAGAGACAAACGCAATCAAAATATTAGACATTAAATTATTCAACATATATAGACTGATCAACGACAGCAAGGATAGGAAAAAGGAATTACGGGAATCATTGAAGTTAGACATTCCAGAATACATACGCGATAAGTTAGTATCTTTATGTGAAGATTATTCAGATATATTCGCCCTAAGGCATGACATTCTAACATGTAACAACTTCTAGGAGCAGAAACTGAGAGTTAAAGACCAAACTCCGGTATACATTAAAAACTATAGAACACCTCATGCACAAACAGAGGAATTAAACCGGCAAGTACAAAAACTGAGAGACCAAGGAATAATAGAACCGTCTACATCAGAATACAACAGCCCAGTAGTACTGGTACCGAAAAAGGCGATAGATGGAAATAAAGCATGGCGATTATGCATAGATTTTAGACAACTGAACAAGAAAATAGTCACAGACAAATTTCCTTTACCAAGGATAGACTCGATACTAGATCAACTAGGAAGAGCAAAATGGTTTTCAGTTATAGACTTAATGTCAGGTTTTCACCAGATACCATTAGAAAAATCATCAAGAAAATACACATCGTTTAGCACAGAAAATGGAGCATTTCAATTTACCAGATTACCGTTTGGATTAAATGTAAGCCCAAATAGCTTTTCAAGGATGATGTCAATAGCATTTTCGGGATTAACACCGGACAAAGCATTTCTTTACATGGACGATATAGTAGTAATACGAATATCCGAAAAACATCACCTAGACAACCTGAAAAAGACATTGGAGACATGTCGAAAATTCAATTTGAAACTTAACCCAAGAAAATGTCAATTTTTTAGAAGAGAAGTAACATATTTAGGACATGATCTTTCTCAGGAAGGAGTATCACCAGACAAAGCGAAATATGCAACGATTGAACAATACCCGACACCTAAGACAGCGGAAGAAACAAAAAGATTCGTAGCATTTTGTAACTATTATAGACGTTTTATTCAAAATTTTGCTGAAATATGCAGACCACTCAACAGATTATCAAGAAAAGGAGTAGAATTTTTTTGGTCAGAGGAATGTGAAAAAGCATTCAATAAACTTAAATCATCTCTGATGAAGCCACCGATCCTAAAATATCCGGATTTCAATAAACAATTCATCCTAACAACAGACGCATCCAACGAGAGTTGTTCAGCAATTTTAAGTTAAGATTATAACGGAATAGACCTACCAATAGTATACGCATCAAGAAGTTTCAATAAAGGAGAATGTAATAAACCTATAATCGTTAAGGAATTACTAGCGATTCATTGGGGAATTAATCATTTCAAATGTTATTTATATGGAGCACCAACATTTTTAGTAAAAATGGATCATAAACCACTAACACATTTATTTGCAATGAAAGAACCAACTTCGAAACTTACAAGAATCAGATTAGATTTAGAGGAATACGATTTCGAAATAGAATACATAACAGGGAAAAATAACTATGCAGATAGTCTTTCAAGAATAACATTACATCAACTAAAGAACCTATACATAGACAATACCCATATATTAGCTATAACACGAGCTCAAGCAAGAGAAAATAAGAAGGAAGCAAGGCAAATGAAGGCAGAAATCGAACTCGCACTACAGCCAGAAGCCCACAAACAAACAGTAAGAAAGGTACTAAATAATTTAGAGGCGCATAGACTACCAATTTTGTCTTTTGGAGCAGAATTAATCTCACCAAGACTGAGCATTAGGGTCAAAAACAAAATAAAGTGCAGCAAGAGCATAGCCACAGGATTCAATCATTTTGATTTAAACCAAATATTGGCACAGCTTGATAAGCTGGCGGTAGAGAATGCAGTACGTAAAGTAAAAATAAAAGTAAACGATATTATTTTTAAAGTGTGCACAATTGAGGAATTTATTAAACAAGGAAACGAAATATTGAAGAATGTAGAAATATACATATGTGAAGTACCAGAAACAATAGAAGATGACAAAGAAAAACACAGGTTAATAGAAGAATATCATAATCACCCGATGTTTGGAGTACACTTAAAGAAAAATAGACTAATAAAGAAGCTAAAAGCAAAGTTCAGATGGAAAAATTTAGAAAAAGACGTAAGAAAATACATTAAACAATGCCATGAATGTCAAATTAACAAACCGAATAGAACACATGTCAAAGAAGACGTGATATCGGACACTTCTTCGAAACCAGAGGACACAGAGTACATAGATACGATAGGTCAATTCACTAGAAGCAATGAAAGCAAGGAAGACAAAAAAGAGCGGCAAGAGGAGAATAAGCTCAAAGCAACACCACAACACTTTAAAATAGGAGACCTAGTCCTGGTAAAAAGGGAAGAGAATAGTAAGTTTGATGGTCTTTATGTAGGCCCCTTCACAATAACAGAGGTAAATAATGTTAATTGTAAAATCAGATTGGAAAACAATAAAATCAGGGAAATACATAAGAATAGATTATATGCTTACAATCCGAGAACACAGTGAGTGACAAGTGAAACCGGAACAATGTCAATAACGAACATTTTTATTTTTTTTGTATTTAATTATTATTTATAGGAAATAAAAAATGTATATATTGTATTTATTAAAACGCAGTAAGCAGGTGGTGGTATTAATAAAAGAAAAATTGTCTTTCTTTTCCGTAGTCAGAAAATTTTCGGAAGGAAAGGAAGATGTGTTGGGATACACGGCATCTCTTAGTAATCTTCTTATTAAAACAAATCCTTTTAATAATTTTAAATGTCTTTAGCAAAACAAACTACGTTTGTTTATAGTAAATACGATCGACCTAAATTAGCACATATCAGTGTAACAGTTTAGGTTTGACCAAGGTCGGTTTGCAATAACAATAGTATTCATTATTTTTATAACCGAGTCGACTCAGCGCTTTTAACCAAAACAATGTTACTTTCATTATATACCAAAACAATAAACAGGAGAAGACTAATTATTATCTTCTAATTCCATTGCGAAGAGTAAGTCATTAATATTTGAGATCCCAAAGGGAAAACATCACAGCTACTGAGAACTAACGTACCACCAGCTATTTACCGTTAGTACTCTAACTTATAAAGTAAATGCATCTACGGTGATACGAGTTATTTCATCAAACCTTATGGTAGGGGGCAACCAACCCCTAATTATCTAAGGTGGCTCAGAAGCTAGGAACCACCATAGAATGTAGTCGATTTATCTCTGGAAGATACATTAGCGTACCAGTTTTTGTTTTTCTAAACAGAAATATTATGGAGATATTTAATAAAAACTAATTCCAAGACGCCACCTTTAAAGAGCTCTGGCTCCCTTAGGAAGCATTTTCGGACTAGATAAATTGGGTTAAATTTTCTTAAAATTAAAAATGTATACCGTTTTTATTTAGTTGCAATGCGAATGCAAAACAATCTTACTTTTCAATTAGAATAGGGAGTGCAATCCAGCTCTCTTAATCGCGATTTTCGATTCTTATTGGAATCTCATCGGAGAGAGCGCAGGCTTGTTCTCCATATCCGAACTGATCAGCACCGAGAGCTTTTACCACACATTGCAACTGAAACAATTAGGGTAGGTGACTAGCGTCATCTGGCAATTGAAAGATGAAGTTTTTCAATCCTAAAAGCACCATTAATAATATTGAAAATATTAAAAATATTACTAAAAGATTTTCAAATTGAAAAACTTATAGGTACATTTTCCTGGTGACACCTCCAAGGCTTCTACAATTTGCAAGCCAAATGGATGATGTAGTGAAGACAAAGGGAAGAAATTCTACACTATGCAATTCACATCGCCGTCTGCAGCTTGGTAAAGTTCCAACGGAAAATGCACCTAGTTACTCTACGGAGTAATACGAATATAAAATAAAAATGAGTACCATTTTTTTTTCAGTTGCAATGCGAAGGCAAAACAATCTTAATTTTCAATTAGAATACGGAACGCAATCCAGCTCTCTGAATCGCGATTTTCGATTCTTATTGGAATTTCATCGAAGAGAGCTCAGGCTTGTTCTCCATATCCTAACTGACCAGCACGGTGAGCTTTTTCCACACATTGCAACTGAAACAAATAGGGTAGGTGACTATCGTCATCTGACAATTGAAAGATGAAATTTTTCAATCCTAAGGCAAGCCGCACACCAAAGAAACATGATAAGAAAAACATGAAACATGGAACGTGAAACATGTTTCATGAAAATAAAACACTGCTAAATAAATCTCAAAGTCCGCCTACCAAAGAAACGAGTGTGATTCATGCTCATGACACATTTTTATTTTCGGAGAGTTTCATAAATGGCCGGACGTATATTTGTTTAACAGTGTTTTATCTCCATGAAACGTAATTTACGTTTCATGTTTCTTTTGCCTAAAAGCAACATTAATAATATTGAAAATATTAAAAATATTACTAAAAATTTTTAAATTGAAAAACTTATTGGTACATTTTCCTGGTGATACCTCCAAGGCTTCAACAATTTGCAAGGCAAATGGATGCTGCAGTGAAGACAAAGGGAAGGAATTCTACACTATGCAATTCACATCCCCGTCTGCAGCTTGGTAAATCTTATCTTAAAATTATCTAAAGAAACCCCGGCCTTCGTTTCTCGGGAGAGTTTCTGGACACCCTGTATAACAAAGTTTATAAGTATTACAGTTGCTTTCCTGATGAGAACAAAAGAGTTCAAAATGGTCCATAGAAAGATGGTAATGATCTCTGAATCGAAATTAAATATAATGCCTTTTATCTACCCACGGTTTTACTCACGTATCGAGTACTAGGAAGCAGATTTGTTGATCTTTACCTCGGTGAATTGATATGTTGTGGAGTGCAACTATATAGACTCCCCATGTCTATACATTCATCACCCTTTTCCTTGCAATTTTTAGAACGATGGGAATAGGTATATGAGAGAATATGTTTCCGAACTAAGAAATCCAAAGATTTTATTATTTTTAAACATTTATTTGTTTGAAAATGGAGTCGTTTTGGTTTCGACATTTTGTTTATAATTATTACTTACATTCTTAAATGTTTCTCTTGTTTATTTGTTAAAACATATTCTTCTTCCTCGCAGCCTTCTATCGTCCATTGTTGAACATAGGCATCTACTTACACCTTGTATCGATTTCTATCCTGAACAACATAATATTTACAGTTTGTTCAGGATATTTTTTTAATGTCATCTACCCATCTTCTCGGTGGTCTTCCTCTTGGCCGTCTACCTCTGGAAGGTCTCCAGTGTTCAATTGTGGCATTACAACGTTGGTATTTTCTTCTAGCAGTCTGGCCTGCCAAACTACATTTGAGTCTGGTAATATTTGCTGTGATACCCTCGGCTTTTTTTTTATCTTACCAAGTCATACCTCTTTCTTGATTAGGGTTCAGTTTTGACATCCATATGTCATGAGAGGATGGATGTACTAGTTAAATACTTTATCGAACTAAGTTTTCCCAAATTTGGAGACCCATGCTGGTCTTGCTTTTTTAGTGGAAAACAAGATTCAAGCTCTTTGTTAAGTTTCAGAATTTGGCCCAGGCAGATATAATGGGCAGACCGATGAGTACTTAGCCTACAAAATAAAAAAGAAAATTTTGGAAAAGTGGCAATTTATTTCTCCCCTTTGAGCTCGATACACTTGACCCAGCGAAGCTCCAACTTCTTTAACCCGTCTGAAAAATACCTTTTCTCGAGGTTTGGAAAATAGGCTTCTGTGGTGACGATGACCTCCTCATTCGACTTAAATTTCTACCCAGCGAGTGTTTTTGTTCAAGTTTGGAAACAAATAGTAGTCGCACGGGGATAAATCTGGAGAATATGGTGGATAGGGTAACAATTCGTAGCACAGGTCGACTAATTTGGCCATGACGACGGCGGAGGTGTGAGCCGGAGGGTTGTCATGGTGGAAGAGCACTTTTTCATTTCCAAATTGGGTCGTTTTTTCTTCAATTCGGCGTCGAATCGGTCAAATAATTCGTCGTAATATGGCCTTGTGATCGTTTTGCCCTTCTCCAAATAGTCGATGTTGATCACACCTTGTGAATCCCAGAAAATGCTGGCCATCACCTTTTCGGCCAATTAAACAGTATTCGCCTTCTTCGGAGCAGGTTCGCCGGGTGCTGTCCATTCTTTCGACTGTTCCTTGGTTTCTGGTGTATACCAGTGAATCCATTCTTCGTGGACGGTTATGAAACGACGTAAAAACTCCTTTGGATCACACTTAAATAGCGTCAAACACTGCTCTGAATTGGTCTCACGGTTGCGCTTATTGACTGAATTGAGCAAATGCGGAACCCATCACGCTGACAGCTTCCTCATGCCCAAAATTTCATGGTAGGATATGACCTACGCAGTCTTTTGAGATACCTACTGTGTCAGCTATCTCGCGCACCTTCAGTCGGCGGTCTGTCAATACGAGATCGTGGATATTTCTCACGTTATTCTCCGTGGTGGCCATTTTCGGGGCACCTACGCGTGGTTCTTCAAAAACCACGTTCGTCCACGTTGAAACTCATTAAACCAATTTTTGACAGTTGCCATTGAAGGGGAAGAGTCGCCGTACACAGCATCCAAGCGCTCTTTGATTTCGCTGGGTAATTCCCTTTCCAAAAACAAGAATCGAGTCACCGAACGATATTGCTCTTTTTCATTTTATTAAAATCCGCGGACACGCTGACTTTCACACGCAATCACAACAATACTATAATTTCGATTTGGCTGAAGTTTGCTATACACTTCGTTTGCGATAGTGGCGCCATCGGGCGGAGAGGCTAAGTACTTATCGGACTGCCCTATTATTCTTGGACTTGTTCTATCTCATTGTTACTATAGTTATACGTCTGGGGGTTGTCTGTGTTTATCATTGTTTTTATTTTTGTTATATTCATGTTTTGTCCGATGTATTGGGAGCTGTCACGATGCCGTCAGCGGATCTAAGATGGTTTAACTTGTTGTCATATTGGTACCATGTATGGTCCAATTTTAAGTTTTGGAGCTGTCATCTGTGGCTATATTAACCAGCTTTGTAAATATTACATGGCCTTGTCTACTTAAAAATCGAGGAACAATCAAGAGAACTTAGCGAGATGCGTAGAGAGCAGAAAGAATATAGAGATGAAATAAGAGAGCTACGACAGGAAAACATAACATTAAGAGAAGAAAACACGAAACTAAAACAGGCAGTTTATCAAATAGAAGAACGGCTTGAAAGTTTAGAAAATCAAAAAAGGCGAAAAAATATAACTATACAGGGTTTGAACATAGATACAAATGACTCAGATATCGTAAAGCATGCAATGAAAAATTTTATGCAGACAGAATTAGAAGTAGATATACAAATAGAGAAGGCTCTGAAGTTAGGAGAAAAAGTTTGTTTGGCTGAGCTTGAAGAGGAAGAAGTTAAAAGAAAAATCATGCGAAACAACACCAAATTGAGAAATCGAGAAAAAGGTCTAGTGTATATCAACGATGACCTATCAAAGAACGACAGAATTGTAAAGAAACGTGTCAGACAAAAAGCGGAAGAACTAAGAAAGGAAGGGAGAAAAGTGAAAGTAGGATATATGAAAATATATGCCGATCAAGAAATATGGCGCTGGGATGGAAAGAACCAAACGCTGGTGGTAGAGACCAAAGCAAAAGACTAAGCAACATCAATGAAAGGAAACAAATGACGACGAAAAATGCAAAGAATAGGATTACGAACTATGGAAATAAAACAAATCAAGACAGCAATAAAAAAGAAAAGCCGAAAAATGACAAGATACAGTTTGCAACAGATATAAATGAGACGGAAACGACGCAGGCAATGGACAAGGCAATAAGTAAAAATAACAAAAAGAAAACTAAAGTCAACTTGGGTACATGGAATGTAAGAGGCACATACGAAACAGGAAAACTCAAAGAATTAATTAGAGAAATTAAAAGGTATAATGTAGAAATAATATCTTTACAGGAGACAAAACAATTGGAGACGGAAATAGTAGAAATAGAAGACGTGGTATTTTTTAAAAGCGGGGGAGAAACTAGAAGGTTAGGGTTTTATAATACAGCGAAAATGGAAGGAAAGAGTAATGGCATTCCAACCAATATCAGATAGATTATGCACAATAAGATTAAAAGGGGACAAACGAAACATAAGTATAATAAATGTACACGCACCAATTGAAGATGCTACAGAAGAAGGAAAAGATGAATTCTACGAGCAATTGGAAAGATAATATGATAAATTACAAGGGTTTAACATCAAAATAATAATGGGAGACTCCAACGCCAAAGTCGGAAGAGAGAATATATACGAGCACATAATAGGGAAATATAGTAAGCATGATGTGTCGAACTATAATGGCCAAAAAATAATAAATAGGCTTTGCAACAGAAAGGCAAATGGTGATAAGATGCACACAATTACGCCGAAAAGATATAATATATATAGGAACGTGGATTTCCCCTGATAAAAAAAGTAAATCAGATAGGCCATATTTTAATAGAGAAGGAACATGCAAACAATGTAATAAATGTAAAGAGCATGAGAGGAGCGGAATGTAACTCGGACCACTACTTGGTGAGAGCAGAATACAAAATCGAGCATAATATAAAGAAAAACAATTAAACAAAAGAAAATATTGGAAAACAATTTAACATAAGACTACTGAAAGATAACAACACACAGAAGAAGTATGAACAGGGAATAACCAACAGACTAATCAGGGAACAAGAAACGTCAAACCCAGACAAACAATGGGAAAATATAAAAGAAGCAATATTGAACACAAGTAAAGCAATCCTAGAAAAAACCGAAAGAAGACACAAAACAAGTAGTGATTGGTATGATGAAGAATGTCAAGAAGTAGCAGAAGCAATAAGAAAGGTAAGACTAAAAGATCTCACAAATGACGAAGAAAGCACTAGAGAAGAATACAGAGAATTGAGAAAAATCATGAAAAGAAAATGTAGAAGCAAAAAGAGAAAATACAACGAGAACAAAATGAAACAAATAGAAAAAAAAATTTCAAAAAAAAAATAAGATCGTTCTACCAGGAAGCAAAAAAATGGAAAAAGGATATCAAAAAAACAACCCATATATAAAAGATGATAAAGGGATGTTGCTAAATGAGCCGGAAAAAATAATGGGAAACTGGCAAAACTATTTCACAGAACTGCTAAAGAAGAGCGAAGTACAAATAGAAACAAACCATGAAATTGAAGATGATCAGATAGCAATAGAAATACCCACAGAACAAGAAATAATAAAGAACGAAATAAAGAGCTTGAAAAATAACAAAAGCCCAGGAATAACAGAAATATCGGCCGAAATGATAAAATCAGGAGGGAAAAGACTACAGAAAGGGAGATCTGATAAAAAAATATGGGAAGTAGAAAAAATGCCAGAAGAGTGGACCATAGCAAGGATATGCCCTATACATAAAAAAGGTGATAGAATGCTATGCGAAAACTACAGAGGCATCGCACTATTAGAAAGAGTTTACAAAATCTTAGCACAAAGTATAAGAAAAAGGCTAAGTCAATATTCGGAAAAAATACTGGGAGAATACCAGGCAGGTTTTAGAAAAAAGAGATCAACGACTGACCAAATATCTGCCTTAAAAGAAATACATACTACCTGTTACGAACATAAAACAGTGCTATATGCTTTGTTCATAGACTTTAAGTAGGCTTACGACACAGTAAACCGACAGCAGATTGTGTCGGTAAAGATGTGGATGGAAAACACAACAAACGAAATAGCTTGGAAAGGGTATACATCCAAAAGGTTTAAAACCAAGGAAGGATTACGACAAGGAGACCCACTATCAACAACGGCATTTAATCTAATATTGGAAGGAATAATCAGGAAAAGCAGAATAAACATGCAAGAAATGATATTTAAAAACGGCCACCAACGCATAGCATTTGCAGATGATCTGACGCTATTAGCAACAAGCAAAAAAGAACTACAAAAGTTAATTAAAAACATAATAACAGAAGCCAAAAAATTCGGACTTGAAATAAATGAAGAAAAGACAAAGTACATGATAATGGGAGAGATCCAAAAAGAAAAAGAGAATAACATCATAGTACAAATAGATGGAGAAAAACATACTCGTTCAAAAGAGCCAAAAAAATTATTTACCTGGGAGCCAAAATAGATGAAAATGGTCATGAAGAAGGGGAGATAAAGGCAAGAATAGCTAAAGGAAATAAAAAGTATGGAGCATTACGCACATTATTGAAATCCAAATACGTGTCAATAAAAACAAAGATAAGAATTTATAAGACTGTTATCAGACCTACAGTAACATACGCATGCGAAACATGGGTGCTCAAAAAGTCAGAAACAGACCTTTTAGAAAGGTGGGAGAGAAAAATGCAAAGAGCAATATATGGAGGTGTGAAAATAGAAGGTCAGTGGAGAAGAAGGACCAATAAAGAATTGAAAGAACTATATCAAGACCCAACGATCACGACGACGATCAAATCACAGAGAATACGTTACTTGGGGCACATCGAGAGAATGGGAAGTAAACAAAGGCCAAAAATGGTACTCTCACGAAGACCAATATAAAAGAGGAAGAAAGGCAGGCCAAGGAAAAGATGGAAATACAGTGTGTATAAAGACTTGAAGAAAAGTAACATTGAGAGACGGAAAGAACTAACATTGGACAGAAGGAGCTGGAGGGAGGTAGTGAAACAACATATTAAAAGACTGAAGTGTAATTAAATAAAATTTATAAGTTTTATAAGTTATGTAAGTTATATTAAGTTATTTATTATATTACTTATGTATTATGTAATCAGAAATGAAAACATTTTAGCCCTAGGCCTGCAAGGCCTGTTGCGCTTAATAAATAAAAATTGTCTAAAGCCGGACTCAAACGACTCGTGTACTTGGCGAATAATCTTCACTTGCGTATACTTGCCATGTCGTCTGAGTGGGTTACTCGTACAATTATTTGTCACTCGTTGCCACTCGTTCGTCTTCCAACTGTTGTCGGTAAAATAGACCCGAGTCAAAGGGATCACGATTATTCGCACACTTGCGAAGTACATACTTGTCTATACTTGCAGAGGCGATCAAACGAAATGTATAAATAATTGGCATTTACTGCGACTATTCATTTAGACCAGTGCATTTAGCACTAAAAACACCGGAATAAATCGATTTTTAAATACACCACCTAGAGACTTGCTCTCCTTTAAAGGGTACATAACCTATTTTGTTGAGTTAAAGAAAACAGTTAACAGTTGTTTTCATAGTATGTATTTGTTTTCATGGTTTGTTGTTTTTGTATTTAACTTTTAAGGTTAACTTTACAGTCAATAATAACATATTATATTATTACTAGGATTAATTAATTGTACTTTAAAAGCACAATTATGTATAATCTTTAAACGTCTAGTTCAAGAAATTTATTGTATTCGGAAGACCAAAAATGAACCAGAACAGATTAAGAACAAACTGTTTTGAACAATAATAATATTATTATGATGATCTGGATTTTTATCAAATATTTAGGTTGAAAACAAACAGTTTTGTGCCTTCTTAAATAGAAAACCAAATAACTTTCACTATTAGGTAAGTGACTAAAAATTTGTTGACATTAAGTAAAAACAATGCTGTTTATTTATTTTAGAGGTGGATACATTACTCCCATGCAACAAATTCTGTTGGATTTTATGCATCAGGAAGTATGCAATTAAATGTAGCTGATTTTAAGGCAGTGTCCAGAGATTCAGCAAGTAGAATTATAAAAATAGTATCCTTTACAATTGCAAGAATCATCAAGAGCTGGAAAGCTGTTGAAGATTTTTACAAGATTGCTGTATTCCCTAGAATAATGAGTGCAATGGGTTATACTTTAATTAAAATAGATTCTGCAGGTGTTCAGGATGCAGAAATTTTCAGGTCCAGAAAATCATTTTTTGCATTGAATGTCCAGTCAGTGATGCAAAATTTAAAATTTGAGATATTGTTGTACTGTGGCCATCAAATAAGACAATTTTAATAATAGTAGGCTGAAGCATAATTCAGGGGCTTAGAATCCCACAAACATAGCTACATTTTGTTTTATTTTCGTCTACAGAAATATTAGGGTTATGGTAACTGAACATTATCTGTACCTAAGTATGCATGTGCAAATCAGAACTAAAGCAGGTGGACATACGTTCGTGTGAATCTTAAATAAGAAGTTTAATGTAGTTATGTTTGTGTGACCCTAAGCCCCTTAATTTTGAAAGTGGTATCTTTTCTAATGATGAACAAGGAATGTAGTAGAACAGCAATATGGATTGTGGAAATGAAGATTTCCTATACTCGGCTTAGAAATGAGACTACAATTAGACAACATGACTGTGATTGTTGCAACTAGAGTGCTTCATAATATTGTGAATAAAACTGAAGATGAAGCAAACGATGAATAATTACAACCGATAAAAAATAATAAAAATATTTCAGAAAACAATATAACACTAAATAATAAGTGTTAATAAATGAACACTGGTAGATTGTAAATATATTTATTATTAAAAGCAAAATTAATGTATTAAACTTTTTATTTATTGTAGTTTATCCCATTTTTTTATATACCTGGATCCCACGTACCAAAAAAAAGTTGATTAATAGCAAGCTGAAAATTTGTTAATAGCTTAACGGTGTCTAGTTGGACAAACTTTGATGTATGGGAACACTGGAAGTTCTAATTGTGGAACAGGTTAAAAATTTGGAACGTCCAGACTACGAAAACGTTCCACATATTTTGTCAGACAGAACTTTCAATTGATTTGTTACCATTTCATGCAAATATCAGACTGGTGTTTGGTGTTTATCACCAACTGGGCATTTTAATGAGTGGAACACGAAGAACATGTCAAATGACAGGAATCATGTTGGTTAGTAATAGCAGTCTGATTTTGCATGAGAGTTTAATGAAAGGGTAACAAATCAATTGGATGTTTTGTCCGACAAAATACATGGATGTTTTCGTAATCTGACTTTCCAAATTTTTAAACTGTTCCACAATAATTAAAAGTTCCAGTGTTCCCGTACATCAAAGTTTGTCCGACTAGACACCATTAAGCTATTACCAAATTTTCAGCTT
Organism: Diabrotica virgifera virgifera; assembly: GCF_917563875.1. Taxonomy (NCBI): domain Eukaryota; kingdom Metazoa; phylum Arthropoda; class Insecta; order Coleoptera; family Chrysomelidae; genus Diabrotica; species Diabrotica virgifera. Next base: position 3,226,764 of record NC_065449.1, on the reverse strand, counting down.
GCTATTAATAAACTTTTTTTGGTGCGCCGGATCCAGGCCTATTAGTTTTATTTCTAAATCCAATAATTTTATTTTTTTATATTCTGCTTTTTCTCTTTTTATCCTTTTTTTCCTTCTGTTCTGTAAATATGCAATGCAAATGAACATTAGCTTGCCTGTACATGATACTCAATTATTTAGATAATTTAAATGATCTTTAACAAATAAAATATTGTACCGACCTTTCCTTTATTCTTCACATTTACATTTATTTACTATATTTCTATAACTTTCTATCTTTTGTAAGATTTTTTGGGGTCGCTGAATACGAATACGCCATCAGAACCAACGCCCTGGTACACAAATGCTAAGGCATGTTATTTTCAGGAGTTTGGAGGGTTTTTGGGCATCAGGTGCAAAGGGGGGGTCGATTTTGATGGCGTATTTTTGCTCAGCTACCCCAAAAATTCCCGAGTAATATGTTTGCATAAATTTAGTGACGAAAACCCTCTAAACTCTAGATGACGTGCCTTAGCAGTGAACCTAGACACCAGGTGCCCAAATGGTCAGGTCTGATGGCATATTCGTCCTCAGCGACCCAAAAACCCCAGAGTAACAAAATTTGGTCCTAATAAGGACACTTTTTTTGACATGTTTATGCACTTTTGGATGCATATCATGCACTTTAAAATGCAACTATGCATTTCGAGCCATGTTTCTATTGTTGACTTTTTACTGGTGTCATCCTGAACACAATGAAAAAAGTTGTAACTTTCTACGTGCTGTATTTAAATATCGATTTATTTTTTCCTAAATGTCCTGGTCTATTTATGAGTAATCAATACCACTGATTCATTTGTCAAGGTCGTTAAGCCAAATGTTTACGCTCGCGTACTTGTACATTGTACACGTCGTGTCGTCGTGTGAGTGCCCTGTTTGTCAATTGCAATCGCACACTCGTATACTTTCCAAGTATGCGAATAATTCTGTACTTGCGAAGTACACGAGTCGTTTGAGTCCGGCTTAACTCCTCTCTTAAGATCCTTATATCGTATCATGAACATAAGTAATAAAAAGGCTTAATCCGAATATTTGGTATAATAGATAATTCTAAATGTCTATAAAAATGTCAACTCAAAATAAAAATATCGATTGCTGATGATTCTTCTGCTGCTAAAATGTTTAATAGTGCAGTTAATGAGGGTATTTGGCTCCGAATTCCATCTTACTGCATCAATTTATTTGATATTTTTACTGTAAGTAGAAAATAGCTCAAGAAACAAAGTCTGCCCTCTTACTTATGGCGCCTTTAACTTGGAGGTGGTTCTCACCCCTTCTCTAGGGTGGAAAATTTTTTGGTCAAAATAACCACGAAAGTGGCTAGAGAACCTAATTCAGTTCTAAGCAAAAACTGTTCTATAATTTTTTTTTGAAAACAATATTTTTGAGTTATTCGTGGTTAAAAATTTGCCATTTTCATTGAAACATTACACTTTTTCGTGCCGTTTTTTGCGAATACCTTAAAATTTTTGCATTTAATGAAAAAAAAACTATAAAAACCGTTTTCGTAGCTTACGAAAAATCAAAGAAACTCATTTATTCATAAATCTTCTTGTTATAGTTCATCCGCTATAACTTTTCCCATGCATCACGATTCATTTTCAAACAAATTAAGTCAAAACATAAAGTGAAACGAACGTCTATGTATAGGTATATACATTTGGTATACTGTATACTAAGTACTACCACTTTTTGTTTTGATTTAGTTTGTTTGAAAATGAATCGTGACGCATGAGAAAAGTTATAGCGGACGAACAATATAGTACAAAAAGAGGTATGGAAGTAAATAATACTTTTTATTGCCAACCGGCACTAAAGACATTCATTATTATACTCATTTGCCTTAATTTGCGGCAGTAAAGTAACACTTTATTGTACTGAAAGAAGAATTTTACTTTACCTGCCGCGATTAATCGAGATTGATTGTAAGTGGTCGACTGGTCGATAACAGTAATCGATTATTCATTTGAGTTAACTTACAATTTATGTACTTTAATTATTAAAAATATTGTACAAAATTTATGACATTTTCAATTAAATTTATACCAAAAAATGAAATTCTGTAGTATTTTGTAATTATATTCATATAACATAAATCAAAACTTGACCGATTTAGTAATTATTCAATATTGATAATAAACGATTAAAAATCCAAAGCGGTAATCATACAAAAGTCACCTGTCATCACTGTCATAAAATTTTTATTACATCTAAAATTTAAAAAATTCTTAAATTTTAAATTGTGAGTAAGTGTTAAATAATATCAAATTGTTGGCGATAAAATTTTGTATGCACCACGTCAGTAAAGACTCTTTATCGGACTCGTCTGTTATTCGCCTCGCTCGCTAGGATCGCTCGGCTTATAATATCAGACTCGTTCGATAAAAAGTAACTTTACTGACTTAATACATAAATAACTATTTTTGATGCATGCTCAAATCGATGTATTTAACTCGAAATAATAGATAAATGGTCAATTTTAGGGGTATAATGCTTTATAAAGGTGTTATAATATAATACCTTTGTAGTGATTGAAAATACCTTTCAAACCTGCACTGTTAAATGCCGATAACATTTAAACTAAGCGAGATATTGAGAAAAAAAAATTATGACTAATGTATTTTAAGGAAAAATGAGAAGTATATTTAAACCCTCATCTACCAGAATTTAAATGCATTATTTTCCTTTCACAATACCTTTTATTATAGTTATATTTCTATATTCAAAAAGTTGGACGGGATTAAAGTGAATGGTTCTAAAACAAATAAGGTCAAATTATAGAGCTCATTTTTAATTTTTTTTTTAAATCGTCCATTTCCTCATTGTAACTCGAAAATGAAAAGAGATACGAAAAAAAACATAGCCCATTTTTGTCTTATCTTTCAGTACTATATTTATATCGTTATCCTTTTTGAGTTACATGGAGAAAAAGGAAGATTTTTCAGAAAAGTATCCCGCACAAACCTTATGGAAATTAGGTCCCAGTGGATTTAATTCATACTTTGGGAAAATACTATTTCGACCATCCTGATGAAAAGTTCTCATGGGCAGATCTGGATCTGATGGAGGGTTTTTAAGGTATAGAGACACAAACTAGGAAAATTATAAGATTTACCGGGTATTACAATTCCCGTAATTACTGGTTATCTGGCAACATGTAGAAGTTAGGATCAAACAAAAGTACTAGTAGTCGATGACTTTTTCCTAGCCATCCAATGGAGACCTTTACTTTGAACTTGACCTTGTCCTTCAAGGTGATGAGATGACGCGTTCTTATTCGAGCGGGAACCTATGTTTCTAACTGCAACAATGAATGGAATCAATATATCTACGTTTGAATATGACCTCTAAAATCATGGACAATGTTATTGGGTTAATGGGTTATAGATTCCAAAGAACTGTAATAAAAGTTTGAGATTTTTCTAAGGCTTAACGATACCGACCTTGAATTTGACCTTGATTGCATTATTGATCCTATCAAGATCATAAGCATTTTTATTCAAAAGAAGCAATATTTTTGACTCTGAAAAAGATGATATAAATATTATTCTTTCGAATAGGACCTTAAAAATAAAGGTGAATATTCATTCAGATGTAGCGATTATCAATTATGTTAGTTTCGTAAATTAACGTTGATTTCTTCTTCTTCTTTCTCGGCCTGTTTGCATCCACTTCTGAACAAAGGCCTACCCATGAGCTCTACACTCTTCCCTGATTTGGTGCCAGTTTCTCCCCACTTTGGATTTGATGTCGTGTAGCCATCGTTTTTGTGGTCTTCCTCTACTACGACTATGTTCGCGTGGTCTCCAATGTACAATGTTTCTCGTCCGCTTGTCGTTGTTTTGCCGTGACATGTGTTCTTCCCATTTCCATTTCATTTGCGCAATTCTTCCAATTACATCTTCCACCTTCGTCCTGCTTCGAACGTCCCCGTTTCGAATTATGTTCTCTCAGAGATACTCCGAACATAGCTCTTTCGATGGCCTTCGAACGTTGATTTGCTCAATATCAAATCTTAATATTCTTTTTCTTTTAGATAACCTCTTGTTTTATATCTGTAGTATATTTGAATTGAATTTTTAGATTTAAATCAATCAGAAGCTACCAATCAATATTTATTAAGCTTATGGTCCTACCAAAATTATTTCGCCGCAGGAGGGTCATGAGAATAGAAATTCTCATGACCTTGATACGATCAAGAATGTCACGATAAAGGTAAGTTCAAAGTTGGTACCGTTAAGCAGTAGAAAAATCTCAAATTTCTGTTACATTACTTTGGAATCTATAACCCAATAACCTTGACCATGATTTTCAAGGTCATATTCAAACGTAGATATATCCATCCTATTAATTGTTGCAGTTTAGAAACATAGGTTCCCGCTCGAATAAGAACGCGTGACCTTGAAAGTCAAGTTCAAGGTAAATGTCGCCATTGGATAGCCAGGAAAAAGTCCTAGACTACTAATACTTTCCTTTGATCCTAACTTGTACATGTTGCCAGATAAGCAGTAATTCCGGGAATTTAGATACACGGTAAATCTTATAATTTTCAGAGTTTGTGCCTCTATATCTTAAAAACCTTCCATCAGATCGAGATCTGCCCATGAGAACTTTTCATCAGCATGCTTCAAGGAGTTTTATTTTTTCAAAGTATGAACTAAATCCACTGGGACCTAATTTCCATAAGGTTTGTGCGGGATACTTTAAAAATGCGCTCTATAATTTGATCTTATTTTTTTCAAAAATCATGCATTTTACTTTTTAAGCATACAAATAATACTAGAGTAAAATAATTAAAGGTATTTTAGAAGTAAAATGGTGCATTTAAATCTGGTGGATGAGTGGTTAAATTTATTTCGCATTTTATCTTCAAATAAATTAATCATACATTTTTTGCATATCTCGCTTAGTTTAAATATAATCTACATTTATCAGTGCTCGTTTAAAGGTCTTTTCAAGTACTACAAAAGATATTGGTAGCCGTATATCCTTAAAATCGGCCATTTCTCTGTTATTTTAAGTTGAACACACCGATTTGAGCAGGCACCAAAAAAATCTCTTTTCACCTAACATATATCTTTTGTATTGTAACTAGAAGATTTATGAAGAAGCTAGTCTCTTTGATTTTTCATAGGCTACACAAATGTTTTATATAGTTGTTTAATTTTTAAGGTATTCGCAAAAAAACGTCCGAAAAGTGACATTTTTCAATGAAAATTGCAAATTTTCAACAACGAATAACTCAAAAAGTAATGAGTTTTCAAAAAGAAATTATAGAACAGTATCTGATTAAAATTAGATTCTCTAGCGACACCCGTGGCTATTTGGACTAAAAAATTTTCCACATCCGAGAAGAGGTGGGAACCACCCCCAAAATAAAAGCGCACATCGGCATAGGCTAGACTTGGAATTAGGAGATAATTAGAGGCTATTTCCAAAGTTTCATTAAAATCCATGTAGTAGGATGAAATTCGGAAGTAATATCCTGTTTTTGCTCACATTGACTGCCACATAATTATTATTGATTAAATTAACCAGAATAAAAAACCGCTAAACGCCTTAAAAATGAGTGGCGCATACAATATTCCAGATATAGTATGGTATAACTAGATCCACACCCAGATATCCAAAGTGAAAGTTATCCTCCAACACCAAATTGTTCTATATGGTCCACATAATGTTCACAAAAAAGTCACACCATCTTGAGCGTCGGGTTTGGGGGGGGGGAGAGCAGGGAAAAGTCGGTAAATTCGTAGTTTTTTAAGATTTTCGTCAATATTTCTAAAACTATGTGGTTTAGCATGAACAACTTTCTATACAAAAATGTTCTACATTAAATTTGAAACAAAAAGGCCCTATGCATAATCCTTCTAAAATGAACGGTTCCAAAGTAACGGAGGTAGTATAGTATAATTGGTCCATAAAGGGCCTAGACCAGACATTAAAAGTAAAAGTTTTCCTCCAGCACCAAATTGTTCTATATGGTCCAGATATTGTTCAGTAAAAAGTTACACCATTTTGAGCGTCCGGTTTGGGGGGGAGAAATCGGCAAATTAGTAGTTTTTTTAAGTTTTTTGTCAATATTTCTAAAAATATGCTTTAGCGTAAACAATGTTCTATACAGAAATGTTATACATCAAATTTAAAACAAAAAAGGTCCTATACATAATTGTTATAAAATCAACGATTCCAGAGCTACGGAGGGTGAAAAGTGGAGGTTTTCGATACTTTTTATACCTTTTGGGCAATTTATAATATTTTTACTAATTGAAAGAAATTTTCTTTAACAGGATTTACTAGTTCAGTGGCGGATGGTATGTTAGTGATAAGCACTTGAAAAAACGTTAACCTCACCACCCAAAATCATCATCAATTGCCCAAAAAATATAAAAAGTATCGCCACATTTCACCTCCACATTTCACCATCCGTAACTCTGGAACCGTTGATTTTATAACAATTATGAATAGGAATATTTTTGTTTTAAATTTTATGTAGAACGTTTTTGTATAGAACATTGCACTCAAAAAAATTTAGTTCGTAATATTGATTAACAGTGATTATTGAATAGTATTTCGTTCTCACAACAATTTAATTTGTTGTTTCAACGAACTTTTAGACATTGACGAATGTACTTGGTTATTGTCACAATGATTGAATAATAATTGTGAGAATAACTAGAGTACATTAATCAATAACACTCAATTTATTCAGCCAATAACTTAGTTTCGTATATTTAATAAATACTGTTAATTGTGGCAGCAACTCACGTTCTTGATTTCGTAGATGACAAGCAATTACCTTGGTTTATCGTGACAACGTACAGATTTCATTAAAACAATGTACAAATGTTGTTAATATAGAGTAATATATGATTATTGAATAGATGTACACTGATTGTTGTGCCAACGAATGCATTAATTAATCTACTACTGCCTTTAATTCTCACAATCAATGCGTTAATTGTGACAATAATCGTGGTTGTTGAGACAATAAATGTTTTGCTTGACCATTTGAAATGTAACGGCTTTTCCTTGAAAGTGCCGAATAATAATTGCATTTCGTTTCCAAGTGTAGTCCGTAGTAGAAGGAAGATAAGGATAAGATATTACTTATTTTTTATATTTAAATAAAAGTAAGTTTTTTCTGATAAGGTAAATACGGGAGAACATTCTAATTAAAAATAAACTTGTCAGTGTCTTATGTTTGGAAGTGTTTACTTTTAATATTGTCTTGTTATGTTATTTATAAGATGAACTGAAAATGAATTTTCGAATCCTGAATGAAAAAAAAAATAGTATTTTTGAAAATTTAAACGCAGAATAAAATATTACAGTATTATCGAGGGTCTCACGTTCCTGAGAACTTCTATAATGATTATTTTAATAAGTCACAGGGGTGAAAAATAGAAAATTTAGTATGATTTTTTTATTTCAAATATACTATTCAAAAGAAACTTTTTGTTTATTCTAAGGGACTTTCAGCCCTCAGTAATAACGTAGTCTTTTATTCTGCGGTTAAATTTTTCAAAAATACTTATTAGTTTTCTCAGGATTCCAAAAAATGAATGCGTTTAAAAATAATTCGATCGAAATTTTGCCCCTGCGCTCTCAAAAATGATTAAAGTGTTATACATTTTTGAAATCACCATTTCAAACACTTTTAAATGAGCTGCCACATGATGTACTTTTCCATAAAAAAAATCAAAGTTACGCCTGTCACCTGAAGAGGGAGCGTGTAAAGTTCGAAACATTGATGTTATAATATACTTTGATAATTTTAAAAATCGACCTGTCTGAGCGTTTTGCTTATGTACTAAAAATAAATAAGTTAATAAGGGGGGTGGGGGGAGTGTAACACTTATTCCAGAGCACTGTATAAGCGATATAATAATTATGAGAAATCGCACAGTGTAAAGTCCTAAAGGTTAAGGACAAAAAAGGGGATTTAAAAAATTATTATTAATCAATTAATATGATACATTGGGCTAATGCATTCAGTAATTATTAATATAAAATACGTTCATAGTAGGAATGAACGAAACTGATTGTAAGAATGAATAGAATTGCTTGTAAGAATAACCGTATTTATTGTGCCAATGAACGGAATTAATTGTAACAATAAACGGGAATAATTGTAGAAATAAACGAAATACGTTAGGAGAAATAACACTGTTATTGGCACAACGAATGGTCTTCGTCGGTCAATTAACGACGTTGTTGTTTCAATAAATAGTGTTCGTTGACTCAATGAACTGAGTTCGTAATATCAATAAAGTGATATTATGGTATACATAATGAATGTTCGTCCATTCAATAAACGTAATACATTGGCTCAACTAACAAAAATAATGAATTGATGAACATCGCTTTGTTGTTCCAATAAAACCAAGAATTGGACAAATTTTAAGAATTGCGTTTGTTGTCTGAATTAACATTTTTATTGATATTACGTACCTTTTTCGTTGAGTGTGTTTACGCTTAAACATAGTTTTAGGAATATTGATGAAAAACGGAAAGAAACTACTAATTTACCGACTTCTCCCCCATCTCCCTCCAAACCGGAAGCTCAAAATGGTGTAACTTTTTACTGAACCATATGTGGACCATATAGAGGAATTTGTTGTTGGAGGAAAACTTTTAGTTTGGATGTCTGGGTTAGGCCTTTTTTTGGACCAATTATACTATTCTACCTCCGTAACTTTGGAACCGTTCATTTTAGAAGGATTATGTATAGGGCCTTTTTTATTTTAAATTTAATGTAGAACATTTTTGTATAGAAGGTTGTTCCTGCTAAACCTTATATTTTTAGAACTATTGACGAAAAACTTAAAAAACTACGACTTTACCGACTTCTCCCCCCTCTCCCCCCAAACCCGACGCTCAAAAAGGTGTGACTTTTTTCTGAACATTATATGGACCATATAGAACAATTTAGTGTTGGAGGATAACTTTCAGTTTGGATGTCTGGGTTATGTCATTTTTTGAATCAATTCTACCATACTAATACAAAAGATCTGATATGAATATTACGTGGCGCGAAATAGATATTTTTCTACGGCCGTGCTAAAAGAGCCACTTTCACGCACGCATTCCGTTTCCGAAAGTTGTACTTTCCCGCACGGCGTGCGTGAAAGTAAATTTTCCCGCACGGCGTGCGGGAAAGTAAAATACCTTGTAATATGGCATTATAATATATTATAAAACATGCAATAAACTAATATTTAGATATTATTTACTAATTTATTTCAAATTTATCTTATTGTCTTCATGTTTTAATGAAATCGGCGCGATAATTCGATGAAATAAAATTATTTTGACATAATATTTAAAAGTCAGATCAGTAGACAATCACAATGGTTTTGAATCGTCATCATGAAAACCAATATCGTCGTCGTGGTAGCCCATTATATTGAAAGTTGGGTTTTGACAACCTTGTCATAGAATTGATTTGTGTATTTTCACTTCTAAATAAAAATTGATATAGCCCTATTTTTTGTGGCTTTTTTTAAAACGTACGGCCCTAGAAAAAATATTATTCCTAACTCGTGCGGAAAGTGATACTTTCACGCACGAGACTGCCGTTGACCCAAATGACGCGATAGCGGAGTTCGGGCGAGCAGTCGAAAATTACTATGTCCTAAAAGGTGCAGAAAGTCATACTTTTTCGCACGCGACTGCAGTTTGCCGAAGGACGCGAAGCGGGAGTTAGGCAAGCAGTCGAGTGCGGAAATGAGACTTTCTGCAAGCCTTAGGAACAATATTTTTTCTACGAGACTTTAAAAAATGACCAAATCTTAATCAATTAATTTAACTAATATGAAAATACATACACAATTAATTTTTTGACAAGGTTGTCAAAACCAAACTTTCAGCATAATTGGTTAGCATGACGACGATCTTGGTTTCCATGACGACGATTAAAAACCACTGTTATTGTCTACTGCTTTGACTTTCGAATATTATGTCAAAATTATTTTATTTCATCGAATTCTCGCGTTAATTTCATTAAAACATGAACACAATAAAATATATTTGAAATAAATTAGTCATCATCATCATCATCATTCTCTTTGCCTTATCCCTATGCGGGGTCGGCTTCCCTAATTGCATTTCTCCACACAATTCTATCTAGGGTCATATCAATGTTAATCCCCTTTACCAATATATCCTGTCTTATCGTCTCCCCCCCAGGTCTTTTTTGGTCTTCCTTTCCTGCTCCTTCCAGGAATCTGCATTTCAACTATTCTTCTTATTGGGTGATTAACGTCTCGACGTTGAACATGACCAAACCATCTTAACCTATGCTCTCTCATTTTGGCATCAATTGGTGCCACACCTAGACTTCCCCTAATATACTCATTTCTAATTTTATCCTTCTTTGTCACTCCACTTATCCATCTAAGCATTCTCATTTCCGCCACATGCATTCGTTGTTCCTCTTTCTTTTTCACTGCCCAACATTCAGTTCCGTGCATCATAGCCGGTCTTATGGATGTTTCATAGAATTTTCCCTTCAGCTTCATTGGAGTTTTTCTGTCACACAACACACCACTAGCTTCTTTCCACTTCATCCATCCAGCCCTAATTCTACTGCATGCATCTCCATCTATTTCTCCATTACTTTATAATACCGATCCTAGGTACTTAAAACTATTGCTTTTTACAATCATTTCACCATCCAAAGATACCATTTTATTTGTAGTAACTCCATCTTTAAATGAACATTCCAAATACTCTGTTTTTGTCCTACTAAGTTTTAAAACTTTTTCCTCCAGAGCTTGTCTCCACTGTTCCAGTCTTTGTTCTAAGTCTCTTTCACTAGTTCCTATTAACACTACATCATCAGCATACATTAGGCACCATGGAATACTACCCTGTAGCTTCGCTGTTACCTGGTCCAAAACTAATGGGAATAAATAAGGACTAAGCCCCGAGCCTTGGTGCAATCCTACTTTCACCTGAAATTTATCAGTCTCTCCCACACCTGTTCTAACACTAGTCGTTACTCCCTCATACATATCTCTCACAATCTTTACATATCCGCCAGGGACTCCTTTTTATTGAGTGCCCACCAGAGAATCTCTCGAGGAACTCTATCATATGCTTTCTCAAGATCAATGAATACCATATGAGCGTTGGTCTCTTTATTCCTGTATTTTTCCATCAGTTGACTTACAATGATTATTTCATTCATAGGAGATTCTGACCAATAGAAAGCTACAGAAATGCAAATTAAGGAGATAATTTTTGATAATATCCCGTCGTTAAGTATATTACGTCAGATGCCCTTCGTTGCTACGAAAAAATACATTCAGTGACATTAATGGCAATTAATGTTTTAAAAATTATAAAAGTGATGACTTTCCATCGTCAAATATTTATAAAAACTGTGTGTTTAATGGTACTAATTTGTACTTACATAAATAATTTACAATAAAATTTTGGTTTTGAACAGTTTTATTCATGAAATAATCGCAACAAATTGCACTCGAGCTCTGAAATTAATATAGAATTTTTGCTCTCGTGACACATTGACATAATTTCACTCACCTTCGGCTCATGAAATTAAAACTGTCAAAGTGTCACTCGGGAAAAATTCAATAATTTCAGAGCTCTTGTGCAATTACTACTGAAAATTGCATCTGTTGTTGATCTGTCCTGCAAAAAGCCAAATTGATTATCGGATATATCGGTTTCTTCACGTATCCGTCTATCAATTACTCTCTCCCATATTTTCATGGTGTGGCTAAGTAGTTTTATAGCCCTGTAATTTGTGCATTGTTGTATGTCTCCCTTGTTTTTGTAGACGGGTACTAATATACTGCTTCTCCATTCGTCTGGCATTTGTCCAACTTCCATAATTCTATTAAATAGACCTGCTAGCCAACTTATTCCTGTCTCTCCCAATGCTCTCCATACTTCCCCAGGAATATCATCTGCTCCGACTGCTTTTCCTTTCTTTATTTTTTGAAGCGCTTGAGACACTTCCTTGTTTGTTATTCTGGTAACCATTGCTGTTACTGCCTCTGTTAACTCCACAGGCTGTCTGTCAAATTCTTCATTTAATAAACTGTCAAAATAATTTCTCCATCTCTTTTTGACATCCTTTTCGTGAATTAGTATTTTATTATTTTCATCTCGGATATATCTAATCTGATTAAAATCTCTTGCTTTCTTTGCTCTCTGTTTGGCTATTTTATATATCTTTGCTTCGCCTTCCCTGGTATTAAGTTGATCGTATAGGTTTGAATACGCTTCTGCTTTAGCTTTTGCTACTGCTACTTTCGCTTCCTTTTTGGCGACCATATAGTTTTGAAGATCTATGTCCGATCTGGTTTCTTGCCAATTTTTATATAATTTTCTCTTCCCTTTTATTTTTTCTTGTACTTCATTTGATCATCACCAAGTCTCTTTATCCTCAAACTTCTTTCCTGACGTTTTCCCAAGTATTTCAATAGCCGTCTCTCTAATAATATTGGCCATTCTTCTCATGTTCCAACATATTATTTCTACTATTCTTTCCCTGAATAGACTTTCCTTCTAATCTTTTAGCATTCACCACTTGATTTTTTGTGGTCCTCTCCGATATTTTTGTTTAGTTTTGCTTTTTACTTCGATGTCCAGAACAGGCAGCTTATGTTGTTGGCTTACTGTCTCACTAACTATTACCTTGCAGTCCTTGCATTCAAGTATGTCTTCTTTCCTTATCATGAAGTAGTCTATTTGGGATTGATATTGTCCACTTTTGTAGGTAATAAGTTGAGTTTCTCTCTTTTTAAAGAATGTGTTAACAATCGCCATATGCAATGCTGTTGCTAATTCTAGCATATCATCTTCAGCTTCACTTCTAGTTCCAAAGCCTAATCCCCCATGTATTGTTTCATATCCTGTCTTGGCTTGGCCCACATGTGCATTAAAATCACCTCCTATTATAACTTTCTCCTCTGCTGGAATATCATTCAGTACGTCTCCTAATTGGTCATTGATAACTCTTCTTTCATTCTCACCCAGACCTGTTTGAGGAGCATACACACACACAACATTCAATACCTCTTTATCGATTACAAATTTCACTAACATCATTCTATCACTCGTTCTTACAACTTCTACTACGTTATCTTTTATTTCACTCTCAACAATTATACCAACTCCATTTCTAATATTACTACTCCCTACATACCACAATTTATATCTATCACCTAGTTCTTTCGTCCTTTGTCCTTTCCACCTAGTTTCTTGAATACAAGCAATTTAAACTCTTCTTCGTTTGAGCGCATCAACTAACTTCAGACTCTTACCTGTAAGACTACCAAGATTCCAAGACCCTATCCTGATTTTTCTAACCTGAAATGGTGTTGCCCCTGAGATAGTCCTCACCCGGAGACCCGAACGGAGGCTCATTTTACTTCCGGAACTTGAAATAAATTAGTAAATAATACCTAAATATTAGTTTATTGCATGTATTATAATTACTTTAAGGCCATACTAACATATTATCTAAATTAACACGCTTGCGGAAAACTAAAACGCGTGCGGAAAAGTAAAACGCGTGCTGAAAAATAACACGCGTGCGGAAAGTAAAACTTTCTAAACTAAAACGCGTGCGCGAAAGTAGACATTTTTGCACGCTCGTAGAAAAATGTATTTTCATTTTGATGCAAAACAAAATTCTAGTTCTATTTTAGATTTTTCCATAATATTTGCTAAATTTGAAGTAAACGCGCCACAAAAGAGTAACTTCGATAGTTTGAATTTTGAAACTCTTTTATGGCGCGTTTACTTCTTTAGCAAATATTATGGAAAAATCTTTTAAAATAAAACTAGAATTTTGTTTTACATCAAAATGAAAATACCCTTTTCGCGCCACGTAATATTCATATCAGATTTTTTTAGCTGGAATATTGTATGCACCACTCAATTTTAAGGCGTTTAGCGGTTTTTTATCCTTCCATCAGGAGTTTTTCAAAGTTATTTATAAATTTAATGTACGAAGTTGAATGCAATGTTCCTCTATTACTCGTTAAGCTTTATAAATGGTCACCTTTGTTGCATTATTTCCCAAATGATTTAGTGTCCATCGAATGTTCACTAGATTTTTTTCTATTTGAAATAGATTGAAAAAAAAAATTGAAATAACCGGTAAATGAAGTCGGATTGCCCGTTGCCAGATCAAATTTAGCGTCATTATCACTACAACTACATAAACCATTTCGGTAATAATCGTTAATTGGATTATACATTTGTAGCTTAATAACTTCTAAAAGGCTTAACCGATTTTGATCAGTAAACATGAGTTTGAAACGTATTTACCAGTAGTATCGGACGGATCTAAGGTCAAGTATTATAACTGAAGCTACTACAGGAATTATTGAGCTTGAGGAACCGTTTTTCCCGTAGGAAATAAATTTGGTCATAGCTGTGAAGCCTATAACTTAAAAATTCGAATTTTCTCGGACATGACGTATACAACGTTAGATTCGTCTAGATTCCTTCTATAAACGCTCAGTTATTGGCGCAATTCGTAGGTTGAAATTTGGAGTAATTGTCGAAAAACCAAAATTTTCAAAGTAGAGTTTTTCAGTTTTTCGGCTATACTAAGCCGTGTGTATGTCGGATCATGATGGCTTAAACACCGTTTGAAAGCTTAACTCAACACTATTCATTTGTTGTATTTGTGGTTTTCCTATCTCTTCTAAATCCGAAGATATATACCCCCAAAAAATATGCCGTCTTGTACTTACCAAGTCCTCTATCTGGCTTATGGGTGGTCAAAAGTCACAAACTACACCGGTTTTGAATCGGCCCTGACCCCCTCTTCAAAAGCAGAAAAAAGAATTCAAATCGGTTTAACTTTTAAACACACATACATACATATCCACAAACATTTTCCCTTTTTTAAATAAAAATTGAGTCATATTTCTGAGCTCGATAACTTTTGAATGGTATAACCGATTTTCAAAATTAGACATGAGTTGGAAAGATAATGATCAGTACTATTAGGAGCCGCAAAGGTCGGACTTAAATTTTTGAAGTTTTGGGCAGTTTTGGGGACGAGAACGAAAAACAGACTCTAAATATAAAGGGCCGTAAAATCCACACCCTTGGACCAAAATGCATGGTTGACATATGAATGAGTGAGTCTTTTCCTGAAATTTAAGATGGGACTTAGCCCATCTTTCAAATCAGTCAGATTTGGAAAATCGAAAATTTCGCGTATATATAGTGTCGCGTGTAGTATGGTGTTGGTGTGCGCCACTGGCGAGAACTGCCTTTCTCTGGTAATAAAAAAATCAACATTTTAAAACCAAATAAAAAACTTAATACAAGAAAATTGCATAAGCGCCGAAACTTATTTAAGCAAACAAGACTCTTCTAAACTAAAACAACCATTTAGTTCTTCAAATTGTTTCCGCTAAATAAATAAAAAGACTAATGCCGTTATAACACTGCAATTAAAGTTTTCGCAGATAAGTGAAAAGTGCTTGGCATTAAATTGAATATTGATTTACATAAACGTTCTAACGAGATTCGTTATGTATTTGTAATTGTTTGTCTGATTCAGACATTTTAATCTTGGAACAAAGGGTAAAATTAGTTTCAAGTAAATTGGTTCTTGAACTAAATAAAAAATAATGTATATAGTTGTTGCATTAGATTTTTGCACTAACGTCATGATTCATCTGCAAACAAGTTAAGTCAAAGTATTTAGTGAAACTGGCATCGATATAATATGTAATATCATTGATATTTGTTGTCAGTGTCATAATTAGGACATACCCATTATCGGTGGACGTAAGTTGGAAAGGATTATTACAGGAGCAATGTTAGCATTTTTGGTCATATTGCTAGGAGACTCTGTCATCGAAGGGCGACAAGTAACACTGGCCAGGAGGTAAGGCTACCTGAGGAAATGAAAAGCCATAAAGTTATTAAATAAAATGATGTTGAGTAAGCGAGTACAAAGATCAATATAGATAAGGAAAATTATTGGCAACACCTCGCAAAGTGAATGTGATTTGTAAAAAGAACTATACGCTCTGAGCTTCGCTGGTGTCGCTCCTGGCGGATTACTAATTCAACTTTCACCGGTAATTTTTAAATTTATTATTTAATTGTTATCGCTTAATATTTACAACGCTAAAAAGTAATTAAATTTTAATATATTTTTTTAAGATTTTGCTAATCATTTTGACGTTCTATTAATGAAATATTAATTTCTTACTTCGGATACTTTCACAATTATCGTGTAGATGGCGCTAAGATTAATTTATAATTACATATTACGGAACATTAAAAAACGTAAATTCAGTATTTAAAACGTAAGTATATTTAAGGTAAAAATATATACCACAACTTTGACCAACTAATATTTTTTATAATTAATGTTTTTAATTTTAATTTTGAATTAATCACTTTGACATTTATGTCAAATTTCCGGTAAACGTTTACAGACTTGCTACTACTGGCGCTCGCGAATTTATAAATATCCCCTTTACGTACGAGCTCACAGCGTATATAAAACGATGGAAGGCAACTGTACGTATTTCGGAGCTATTGGCCCGTCTTTAATGCAGTGTAGCCAAGTTAGAAAAGGAGTAAGTGTTAACTTGGGAAAGGATCACTACAGGAGCAATGTTGCCATTTTTTGTCATATTGTTAGAAGATCCTGTCATCTAAGGACGCCAAATAACACTGCTAAGGAGGTAAGGCTACATGAGGAAATGAAAAGCCATAACGTTATTAAAAATAAAAAAATATAAAAAAAAATTTAAGAAACGCTTTTCTTTAGTTACAAATGACTAAAATTAAAAATAGTATTAAAAAAATCAACCAAAAAGCAAAAAAATAAAAAAAAATTGAAAAAATCTAACACGTTCGTCAAAGAAAAGCGTGGCGCGTCTTTATCGAATAAATGGCTTTTCTTTAACGAGTGTGTTAGATTTTTTCAATTTTTTTTTATTTTTTTGCTTTTTGATTGATTTTTTTAATACTATTTTTAATTTTATTTACTCGTAACTAAAGAAAGTTTCGTTTCTTAAATTTTTTTTTTATATTTTTTTATTTTTTACTTTTTAGTCTTACACTTTTCAAACATTAAAATATATCGTCATGTTTATTAAAATATGTATAAAACATATGACGTACTAACATGAAAAGTAGTCGGAATTGCAAAAAATTTGAAACTTTATTGTTTATTTGTGAAGTACAGCGTAAACAATTAACGTAAAAAGTGAAATTATGTATAGTTCATATCACTAGCTATAATCCGTAAAAGTTCCAAGTTTTTGCATTGTAAAAAACGAGAGAATTTTAGCATTTTCCCTTAAAATCGTTTTTTTTTTATTTAAACAATTAACAAACATAAAAACAAATTTTTTTATTGATTATTCGTGAATTTTTCCCTCGAATGCATATGTCTGCAAATTTTCATGAATTTGCATTGGAGAAAAGGCAGTTAAATTAACGTCTAAAGATTTGACGCAAACTATTGAACTAAATAAAAGCGTTTAAAAATGATAGTGTAGGAAACAGAGGTTGAACCTTGCAAAATGGACACAAGTCCGGTTTTATTTTTTTTCTGGCATATCAAGGGGTGCTTATTATAAGACTAACTTTTTCTGAAAAAATTTCGCCCCGGAACCCCCCTTTTCACCCCTTTAAAGGGGGTAATTTATGGTTTTTGCAGAACGTAGCCCTTCCTGTACCTTTTACAAAAAATTTCTTTTATAGAAATATGAAGAAGACTATATTTTCTACGATTTATTTCCGACAGCATCTCTCTATCATCCACCGTTTAGCAAGGGTGGCGCCCCAAAGTTGACAAGTTTTTAAAAAAGATGTTTTAAAAAAATATATATTTTTCCGTAATTGTAACGGAAATTAAAAAGAAATGCTACGGAAATTATTCACAAATAGATGATTGATTTTTTGGTATAGGTTTCACTTAAGGGTAATTGCCCTTTTTTTAATTACAGGGTGTTACATTTTAAAAAACCCCTTTTTATACCATCTGAACTGTTTATGCTAGAGTAAAAAGACTTTCAGCGATTACCCACGTACTGGTGTTATTTACAAATTTGTATAATGCACCCCCATTTTTTTTCCGGAACCACCCAAAAAAAAAGAAGAATTAATAAATAAAGTGATTTTCTTGGAATCCTTCACACACAATGCCCTTCTTTAAGATGCTTCATATATCATTTTGTGCAAGTTATTATTACCCATGCATGGACACTAAAAGCGATTTCCTAGTACAACCCCTGTAGCCAAAAACAATAAATAAAATGGGGGGTTGAAATTTTTTTTTTGTTTTTTGCTTTTTGATCCATATGGGCATATGCTTCATCAATAGTGCTTTTCAAAATATATATGGTTATTGCAACATCCCTGCGCAAACCACCCCTATCCTTGAAAATATACTGCAGAAACTACCCCTATACCTTATCCAGCATGTTTTTACGATTTTCTCATTACCTATTCATTTTTTTTAAACAAAACTTATACAAGGTTAAAGACCACTATTTACTCTAAAAATTAGGTCCCATTCATTTTTTTCGTTTAAGCAACCGTTACGGCACAGTGGCGCCGTAAACCTCATATATGCTTTAACGGGCTCCAGTTTTTGTTTATTTTTTCGTCATCTGTTTGTTTTATTGATAAAGTACTTATGTAAAATAAAACAACACAGTTTAACCTACAAATCATGACCTATGCACATTTTACATTCTTTGCTCCCCAAAGCTACAGTGGTGGCCCAAAATAAATTTTTTCATATTTTCGCCACCTACACGCATTTTATTGCGGTAATGCTATCTCAATAGCACAATATTCACCTAAGCAGTGGCTGATCCAGGGAGTGGTGATGGGGGCGATCACCCCCACCCCTCTCAAACCAAGTGATATTATATTTGAAGATTATAAAAATATTCATTTATTTTTATAGAAATACTTATAT
Source organism: Diabrotica virgifera virgifera (assembly GCF_917563875.1). NCBI lineage: Eukaryota > Metazoa > Arthropoda > Insecta > Coleoptera > Chrysomelidae > Diabrotica > Diabrotica virgifera. Next base: position 3,207,770 of record NC_065449.1, on the reverse strand, counting down.
TATATTAATATTATTTTTACAAGAATGACTTTTTATGCTTTAGCGACAGTGGCGGATCCAGCATCGTTAAGAGGGGGGTGCCAATTGGTTAAATTTCTATAAAAATAAATGAATATTTTTATAATCTTTGAATATAATATCACTTGGTTTGAGACGGGGGGGGGGGGGGAAGTGATCACCCCCATCACCCCTCCCTGGATCCGCCACTGCGTAGCGACCACGTAAGGGTAAATATTGTGCTGTTAAGGTAGCATTAATGCAATAAAATGCATGTAGGTGGCGAAAATTTGCAAAAATTTATTTTGGGCCACCACTGTGGCTTTGGGGAGCAAAGAATGTAAAATGTGCATAAGTCATAATTTGTAGGTTACACTGTGTTGTTTTATTTTGCATAAGTACTTTATCAATAAAACGAAAAGATGACGAAAAAAAAAACAAAAACTGGAGCCCGCCAAAGCATATATGAGGTTTACGGCGCCACTGTGCCGTAACGGTTGCTTATACGAAAAAATGAATACGACATAATTTTTAGAGTAAATAGTGGTCTTTAACCTTGTATAAGTTTTGTTTAAAAATAATACATAGGTAATGAGAAAACCGTAAAAACATGTTCTCCAAGGGATAGGGGTAGTTTCTGCAGTATATTTTCAAGGATAGGGGTGGTTTTCGCAGAGATGTTGCAATAACCATATATATTTTTCAAAAGCACTATTGATGAAGCATATGCCCATATAGATCAAAAAGCAAAAAACAAAAAAGAATTTTCAACCCCCCATTTTATTTATTTTTTTTTTGCTACAGGGGTTGCACTAGAAAATTGCTTTTGGTGTCCATGCATGGGTAATAATAACGTGCACAAAATGATATATGAAGCATATTAATAAAGGGCATTGTGTGTGAAGGATTCCAAGAAAATCAATTTATTTATTAATTCTTCTTTTTTTTGGGGTGGTTCCGGGAAAAAAATGGGGGTGCATTATAAAAATTTGTAAATAGCACCAGTACATGGGTAATCGCTGAAAGTCTTTTTACTCTAGCATAAACGGTTCAGATGGTATAAAAAGAGGTTTTTTAAAATGTAACACCCTGTAATTAAAAAAAGGGTAATTACCCTTAAGTGAAACCTATACCAAAAAATCAGTCAATTATTTGTGAATAATTGCCGTAGGCTTTCTTCTTAATTTCCGCTACAGTTAGGGAAAAATATATATTTTTTTAAAAACATCTTTTTTAAAAACTTGTCAACTTTAGGGCGCCACCCCCGCTAAACGGTGGATGATAGAGAGATGGTGTCGGAAATAGATCGTAGAAAATATAGTCCTCTTCATATTTATATAAAAGAAATTTTCTGTAAAAGTTACAGGAAGGGCTACGTTCCGCAAAAACCACAAATTACCCCCTTTAAAGGGGTGAAAAGGGAGGTTCCGGGGCGAAATTTTTTCAGAAAAAATTAGTCTTATAATAAGCACCCCTTGATATACCAGAAAAAAAATAAAACCGGACTTGTGTCCATTTTGCAAGGTTCAACCTCTGTTTCCTACACTATGATGTTGAGTAAGCGCGTACAAATATAAATATAGATAAGGAAAATTATTAGCAAAAACTCGCAAAGTGAATGTGAATATAATGTAAAAGGAAATATATAAAATGACGGAGGGCAACTGTATATACTACGTATTTCGGACTTATTGGGTCATCTTCAGTACGGTATAGCCAAATTAGAAAATGAGTATGTGAACTTGCACACTCGTACAGTAAAACATATCCTAGTGGAAAAGTTGTAACGACGACTTATCACAGAAAATTGAAATAATATTTTAAAATAATATGTATTTTAATTAACTATTAGTCATCGTTTATGATTAGCCTAGCTCAGTCTTTGAAGTTGTGAGTACGTATTTTCTCAAAAATATGAAAAATGAATATTTAGATTGGGGCAAATAAAACAATAACTTAACTAACCATTTTTATTTTTCATTAAAATATGTATAACAAAATGATAGGTATCAAATAAGCAAATTTTTGCCGAAAGTTCAACAATTTTAAATTATGCTTAACCCGGGAGCAGTCACGCTCACTTTTGTTACGTAATTAGTCGCACGTAGAGACAAAATACTACAATACGAATTTAAATACGAATTTAAAACAAATTTCTATTTTATAATATTTTTATTTACTTGTTATGTTAAAAATCTATTTCTACCAATTTTAAAGCTAATTGGTTCTCACCAAAGCCATAAATTCCAGAAAAACAAAATAAAAAAATAAAAAAAAAATTAAAAATTCCTACGCATTACTACAATCTTCTTCAAGGCAGTTACGAGTGGCAATTTATGTTGCAAAAGTTTTCATCAAGTTATCACGAAAAAGGATAAAATGTTATATTAGATTTTTTCTAACGGATCGACTGCTCGACCCGGGTTAGTATGGTATTGCTTTTTTATGACAATGTAGTTTCATGATGTTGGATTGCCTTGCTCCTTTGATGTGGATGCTTTTATAGCTCTTAATTCTTGACCTGGACTTCGATGTTTGCTATCAGGTTCAGTGGTGCAGCTGCAGATGGTTGATGTTGTTGCCCGTTCCACTCGTGGTATCGCCGGCGATAAAGGGGATTTCCATACACATGCTATGCCATTGAAGTGTTCTAGGTGATGTAAGGCAGGAATTCACTAGTCAAATGAGGTTGGAACAAGAAGAGATCCTAAAACTACCAACTAGAAACCTGTTGGCCTTCGTTGAGGCTACATTACTTATTAGAGTTTAAGAGAAGAGCAGGGTTTGATACAAAGGCCTTATGATCAAGTGCCAAAGACCAACGAGTCTCGCCTGAGTTAAGAAAAAGAAGTAGAACGAGGAGACTTCCGGTAGGGGAAACGGTTACTTAATAATTAAATTATTAATATTAATATTAATAATTAATAATATTAATAATAATTAATAAATTTTATTATCTAACAAACTGGAATACAAATTGTGTATTAAATACATCAAAATGCATTGAAAACTTCCTTGCTATTTCCAAAAATAATAATATTAATTAAACAAACAGCTGACGAAAAGGATAAAGTAAATATAATTATCATTAATATTAGTTACAATTTTGTACGATTTCTAAATGCATTTCATATATGAATTTAAAAAATTAAATATTCAGAAACGTGGCTGCGAATGAGGTTATAAATATAAAAAAAAATTAATTAAAAGAACTTACTATAAATAGGTTCAATATTAGCGGTAATATTTACCAGAATTTAAATACATCGTTTTTCTTCTACAATACCTTTTATTATAGTGTTATTTCTATGTTAAATGAATTTAAAATTAAATTTTTTTAATAATTAAGATCAATTTATAGAGCTCATTTTAATTTTATTTTAATCTTCTGTTTTAATTCTCCTTTTCTTCATGTAATTCGAAAATGATAAGAGATACGAATAAAAGATAAAATACAAAATATAGGGTTTTTCCAGATAATAACTTTGTTTTTTCTTTCATTATTGTATATGTTTATCATTTTCGAGTTACATGGAGAAAAAGAAAGATTTTAAGTAAATCTGAAAATGCGCTCTATAACTTAATCTTATTTTTTTCAAAAACCATTCATTTTAAACCCGTCCCACTTTTTGAACATAGAAATAATACTATCATAAAAATTATTGTAGAAGAAAAACGATGCATTTAAATTGTGGTGGATGAGGGGTTAATATGCTTCTCATTTTTCCTTTAAATACATTAGTCATCAATATTTTTGCACCATGTCCCGCTTAGTTTTAATTTAATCGAGATGTAACTGTGCTCATTTTAAAGGTCCTTTTAACCACCACCAAAGGTGTCTATAGCATTATACCCATAAAATCGACCATTTCTCTGTGATTTTAAGTTGAACATACTGATCTGAGCATGCGCCAAACAAATCTCTCATCATTTTTAAGGTATTATGGCAAATTTTTAACCACGAATGACTAAAAAATTATTAAGTTTTCAAAAAAAAAACTGAATAACAATTTTTGCGTAGAATTAGGTTATCTAGCAACTTCCGTGGTTATTTTGACGAACAAATTTTCCGCCCCCTAGAAGGGGTGGGAACCACTCCCAAGATAAAATCAAATACCGGCATAGGGTAGACTTTGAATAAGGACATGCGTAGAGGCTATTCCCAAAATTTCATTAAAGTCCATGCAGTAGGATAGAATTCGAAGCTAATATCCTGTTTTCCTCTCATTGACTGGCGTAATGTAAAATTTAAAATTTTGCTGAATTTTAGCAATATTAGGTTAGTAGTATTATTATAGGTAACATATACCTCCTTTTTTTATAAACATGTCTCAAATCAACATGACAGTTAATTTGTCTGGCATCAAAATTAATTATTTTGAGAGGCAGTAAAAATTATATTAAGATTGATTTTTAATCTTCTTTCGTCATATTTTAATATTTATTATCCTATTCCCGACGAAGACAAATACAAAGACAAAAATTATAATAATATGTATTTACTTAAAACACCAATATATTTTTTTTCATACCCTATTTGCACGGAGACATACGTAACTTGAAAGATTTAGCTACTAACTTCATACTGTTGTGTGCGCGTAGTTCATGCTGTCGTTTTTATAAAAAAATTCTCAACAATTTTCCAAAACGCGCCTAAAAAAGTCTAACTTCATAAAGTTGACAACTTTTTGTTTGGTTGTTTTCAGCATAAATAGTTCTTTGCATAAATTATTTTTCTGATATATAAATATTGAAAAAAAAAACACAGAAGTAGCAGTAAACTGTTACATCCTAATAATTAGATAATACTTAATTAATGCGTTGTCAGTTGAAACGTGTCCATTTAAAATTAATGCAAACAGTGTGCAGAATGGGTACAGTGTGCCGTCGCCGGCGTCGTTGGTGCCGGCGCCATGGGGCTTGTTACTTATGCAAATATTGGGACAATCTCTGCTCTCCGCTTTGGCTCCCAATCTATCGGTGTCTATTCTCTCGACATTCGTATTAAAGTTTCAATAGAAAGAAGGGTACGACGACTATGGATGTATCCATATTGAAGAGCACTTGTGGTTTTACTTTAAAGCAACAAAAAAAAAACAAGCAGAAATTGGATGTCAAATGTATTTGAACTTTGAAGGTAGGTTTTATGGATTATTTAAAAAATATAAAAAGTTTACTTTACTCCACTTATTTGTTTTTTTTACAATCAGGTTGACTATTTGCATAACATTCCAAATACTGACTTACTGATGTGATCCTTGGACCCTCAGACAAGCGAAGAAGGAAGATAGATGGCACTGAAATGTTCTGTTGAATGAAAACTTTACGAATGCCGTGGACCGACCACAGAACAAATCCTTCAATTTCCATCAATGTTTATCTCCAACAATTAAAATACTTTGGACAGGCTTTCAGAGGAAAGCTTGTCCAAACCTGTCTAAACATCAAAAGTTTAGACTGGCTCCTAAATCTATAACATCTTTGTTTTTGTCAGTATTAAAAAAAATCTAATATTTTTATTCCATTATCTCACGATGTGCTCAAATGGGGACAACTTGTAGTGACTTGTAGCAGATCTGCAATAAGCTTATTTGAGCCATATAAATCATCAATCTAAACGGTCCGAACTAATTCAAATTGGTTCGGATATAACATACACAGGTACCTATACTAGGGAATATATTGACCCTTACTCGAGATAGTCATCACCAATGAGTCTGCCAAAAGTAATCAATTTCAGTTGACTGAGATTTAACCGAGAGGGGACATAAGAGCATTACTCGAAATGGCGACCACATCTGAGACTGAGAAAAGTTACCAGCTAATTTCAGTTGGTCACTATTTAACCGAGAAAGAACCTACTGACACTTACTCGAAATGGCGTCTGTGTCACAAAATTTACCAATAAATTTTAGTTCGTTCAGATTTAATCAAGAGGGAATATACTGACTCTTACTTGAAATGGCGACCACGTGTCGGTTTGACAGAAGTTCAGAAGTCAGCCAACTTTGGATGCAGTGTATCGCTTTCTAGATCGAGAACAAGATCAATCATTGGTCAAATCTAAATCCATTTCGGCTTTGTAACTAGCAAAAGAGTACCCAGTTTTAAATATCTTGGTTGCCATATTACTGAACAACTAGATCCAGTCCTTAAGAGAGCAGTCCTTAAGAGAGCAAATGCTACTCGCGAGCTGCTTGATAGTAATCAAATGTAGAAAGATAGCCAATTTTAGAAACGTAGTAAGGGGAGACCGATATAGTATTCTTCAACTTATTATGATGGGTAAAATCGAAGGACGCAGAGGAATTGGTAGAAAACAGGCCTCTTGGTTGAAGAATATCAGGGAGTGGACAGGTATAAAGAAAGCAGATCAACTATTTAGAATAGCTCGAGACCGACTATTTAGAAAAGCTCGAAATAGAGACAGTTTCGCCATGTTAATCGCCAACGTCAAGGGCACGTTAAGAATAAGAACTAACAAAAATTATTTCATCTCATTAATAAATTGTTATCTTATTGGTATAATATTAAAATCTTTTTATTCATGGAATAGGTGATATAAATTATTCTATGATTTGGCAGTGTTATCTACGTCGTTTTACATATATTTTCAGATTAATAAGACGTTGATTGTAGACCATATTAAGGGAAAAGACACCGCTGTAATCATATTAAATTATGTGTATTACATAAATAAATGATTTTAGGCTCATTCTGAAAAACTTTCCAGAAAATTAGTTGGGTAGCAGTGGTTCCTTGGTTAGAATCTTAAATCTTATCCAACATGCAATTCTAATCTTAGCTAGGCTGATAATTTTTAAATTGCATTTACTTGCTTAATTAGTAGACTAGGTATGCCAATTGTTTAGGTTTGGATCTTAATTTCTTTTTAGCCCAGCTTCTGCTTTTTTGTCACATTTGTCCCAATAAATAAATGATATGATATAAACACATAAAGAAGGTGAAATTAGATGACTCAATAAGTGTACCAACATGACAGCTCAGCAATTTAATCTATGAGATCAAGATAAACAAGACAGTAAGGAGAGTCTTATTGCAGTTAATTAAAAGAATTTAGGAACCTGTGATTGTAGTTAATAAGAAATAGAAATAGAAACTGAAGGGTCTGTGGTTAATGACAATTGAACAGTGAAGTAGCAGTGTTAGGACAGGTTCACCTAAATTCCATGTTAAGAACGAGACAAATGGTAACTTTATCTGGTATAAACCGAACTAGCATCCAAGCCATTTTGTATGAGAAGAAATTCCATCTATATAAAATACCCTTAGTCATCATCATCAATGGTGTTACAGATCTTCGTGAGTCTTTGCCGCGTTTGCTATTGCCTTCCATGTTTGTCGGTCCTGTGCCACTAATTCCTATTTTCTTACTCCCGTTATCTCCACATCTTCTTTGACTTCACCTCTCCATCTTTTTCTAGGCCGTCCTACAGACTTTCTTCCATCCGGCCTTTCCCAGAACACATTACATAGTACAAATCCCCTTAGTACAGAAACTTAATAAGAATGAATACTAGCACCGTTTAGAGTTTTGTGAAATAATTAGTGAGCGAGCAGTGACCGATCCACAGCTGGCTTTAATATTTTTTTCTCCCACCTTTTTCCTAATATAAATGGAATTGTAAATGGAATTATAAATAGAATTGTAAATCGTCTTTTTTTTTTTTTTTTTTTTTTTTTTTTTTTTTTGAAAAATGGCTTTGGCAGAGCCAATTAGCCAGACTTGTTTGTGATTGATTGCAGATTCATAGTCATAAATTTCTTATAAACATAAGTACATTCTACAATATTATTTTTATAGATACATTGGTACATTGTGTAGCTTTTTTTATTTTGTTTTTTTTTTTAATTATTTTACTGTTTTTTAAATATAAAATATATTTTAATTTGTGCGAAACACTTCTTTTTTTTTATGTTTGTTTCTATTTTTTTTTCTTTTTTTATTTATGTTTGTTTCTATTTTTTTTTATGTTTGTTTCTATTTTTTTTCTTTTTTTTTATTTATTATTTTTTTTGTTATTATTTTATTATGTGTTTTTATATATATATATTTTTTTTTAATTTTTTCAAACCACATTAACAAATTATGCCTATTATATTAAGTTTACAACTTGTATTTACATAATTTAACATGTTTATAAATGAGATGAAGAATTTCCATATCATTTGTAAATATTAAATTATTAAGGTTTATTGGGAAAAAACATTTTAAATCTTTTAATTCTTTATAAAGGTCGTTTATGTTATTTATGTTTAAATGACATTCTAATATGACATGTGTTAGATCTCCGATTTTGCCACAAGTACAATTGGGAGTATCTGACAAGCCGATTCTATGCATGTAATATGGCGTAAGAGCATGATTGGCTCTCAGCCGATTAATGGTCTTTATAAAATGTCTGTTATATTCTGTATAAAACCATCTTTTTGAGAATATCCTAGGGTTACAATGAGCAAAATTTGAGCCAGTATTACATTCTCTGTAATGCAATTGCCAATTATTTTTAAGTTTTTGTCTGCTAAAAGTATCAATATCTGAAGCTGGAATTAAATTTTTGTTTATTTTTTCTCCGATTACGTAAGCTGATTTAGCAAAATTGTCAACTATTTCATTGCCTTTTATTCCCGAATGACCCTTAATCCAAGCAATTGTTACATTTACTCCTAATTGTGTAATTTCAAACAGAGTTTTAAGTATATTCAATTCAATGTGGTTTATGTGTTTGACTGTTTGAATGTTACTTAATCTGTCCACCACGCTTTTACTGTCAGTAAATATAACATAATTGCTAGTTGGATTGTAAATCGTCACAATTACCGTTACTGCTCTGACTAAAAGCCCCGAATTGATCGACTGATATGTCGCTGGGCTTTCAAAGAATGTCTTAGTTCCGGATAATGCCCCGTTTTGTCGTTTTCGTACGGCCACAGTATATGTATACATACACCGGAAAATAGTGCGTTCCTTAAAGGTGTAGGTAGAGAGCACCATGTAAAACAAAAAACTCTTCTAACATTTTTTTCTAAATGGTACCGTTTGACCAAAAAATTAAAATACATTTTGGTATGCAAATTATTATCTGGTAACTTTGTGAGGTACGAAAATTTAAACGTAGACAGTCCCATGTTTAGTAAACAGATAGTTTGGAAGAATTCTGTTTAGTGTCAATGCCTAAAATCTTTTCGAATCGTGAGTTCAGTACCTATTATGTTATTATGTTGATTATTTATGGCAGTTCACTAGAGACATAGGGTAGCAGCACCATTTTTGGCCACTTCACCGTTAGTGGCCACCTAAACCAATAATCTAATATAATAAGGTCCGAGTTTACCGCCTTTACGGAAATCGGAAGAATTTCGACTATATTCGTTCTAACACGATGGCTCTACAATTTGCGACTTATTCTGATTTACAGGTTAGTTTCTACTTATTCTTGAAATAGGTGACACTGTGTATTAGACCTTCTGTTAACGATATACGTAAGAAAACAGGTAAGTTTATTTAAGCTGTATTTAAGCCAAATATTAAAATTTTGTGATCAACGTATGATTTTAAGTTTTGGGTATGATTTCTTTACGATTTCTTCTGTTTTTAAACTCCTTATTTTATCTCGATACATTATTAAATTGGGTGGCCACAAATGGAACACTTATTTTTGTATTCACACCATTAATGGCCATTTGCTGGCTACTATTAGAACACTTCTGACCTATTTGTGGCCACAGCAACTGTTTAATAGTGGCTACTAATGGAACAGTTAAATCCAATTTTGGTCATATGACATAATTTACTGACTACTTTAAAAACACGCGTGTTCCCATAGTAGCCAGTTATACCCTACAGGGTGTTTTACTCGCAACGGACCGTTCGTTAACAAAATGATTTAAAAATATTTTGTAATAATCAAGGTATCCCAAAATGGGGTTGTAAAACAAAAATATAATTTTTTTATGGACAACCCTGGAGTATGCATTTACTATACATTGACATTTATTTAAAACAAATAAGAAACCATACCGTTACCGGTAAAACATCATGTACATAAAAATATAACTAATAATTTATTTATAAATGTTTGTTATTATTACAGATAATGGCACGGAGTAAAAAGAAAATTGAAATCAAGAAAAAAAATAATAATGTACGACAACGACCAAAACGAACATTTTTTCAATACGAACCTCAGCAAGTAAAGAATGCATTGGAAGCTATTCGAGGTGGAATGAAAGTAAGTACAGCATGTAATTTGTATGAAGTACCCCGTTCCACAATACGCAATAAGTTAAGTGGAAGAGCTCCAGAAACATCAGGCAAAGTCGGAAGAAGTCCAGTTTTAGGTAAGATCATAGAAGATCGGCTGGTACACTGGATCAAAACTACAGCTAAAATGGGTTTTCCTATTTGTCGATAAGGCCTTTATTTTTCAATAAAAAAATTGGTAGAAGACAGTCAACTAAAAACCCCTTTTAAAGCAAATACTCCTGGGAGGAAGTGGTTTCATCTATTTATGCGTAGATTTCCAGAACTCTCATTAAAGCAGTCTGAATACATAAATAGAGCCAGATCATTAATTACTGAAGAAAAAATCCGAAACTGGTTCAAAGAAACTTTGGATTTACTTGGAGATGATAAGCATGTTTTGGATGATCCGGCAAGAATCTGGAATATGGATGAGACGTCTTTCTATTTATGTCCAAAAGGCGGTTTAATTTTAGCGGAGAAAGGTCTTCCAGTTTACAATACTTCATCCTCCTCGGACAAAGAAAATCTAACCACTTTAATAACAGCAAATGCTTTAGGGAAAATGGCACCACCCCTTACACTTTTTAAATACGATCGGCTTCCTGAGAAGATCTGCAAAAATATTACAAGAGACTGGGGAGTTGGAAAATCACCCAAAGGATGGATGACATCAAAGTGTTTTTACGAATACTTTTCAAATGTGTTTATTCCTTTTATTCACGAAAGTAATATTGCGTTGCCGATTATAGTTTTTTTGGACGGACATTCCTCGCATTTAAGTTTGCCTTTAAGTCGATTGTGCATTGAGAATAAAATTATAGTTGTGTGTTTACATCCAAATACGACACACATCCTTCAGCCGTTGGATGTCAGTTTCTTTTTTCCGTTAAAAAGTAAGTGGAAAACTGAAGTAAAAATGTACAGATTTCACAACGGCAGAGATGTCAAAAAACATGACATTCCACAACTCCTTCAAAAAATTATGGATGAAACTGATTTTACTAAATCTCTACAAAATGGGTTTAAAACATGTGGACTTTTTCCGTTTTCTGCTAATAACGTAGATTATTCTAAAATCACATTAAAGAAAGAACCCATAGTAGTCTCTAGCAAAATGAAAACTTGTCTGACACATTTAAAATATTTGGAGTCTAAAATTCATCCCGACGTTTTAAAACAATTCAAACAGTCCAAATACGATGCTTTTGATGAATCATTGTACAATATATGGGTACAGTTTAAAAACGAAGAAGATTTATTACATGACCCTATTGAGAGTGTCAGCAAATTGTCGGCTGAGGAAATTCCTAACCATTATATGGTAGACAATTCCATTGTAATTGAAGTGGAAGATAATAATGTACTAACATCAACTCCAACAGTCTCTAATATTGTAGAATTTGACTTTCCAGAGTATAATAATCCTTCCTTTAAAGAAAGCAGTTTCATAGACAATGCTACAGAAATGTTAATAGATAAAGAGTTAGCAAAAAATTCTGATGTGGTTATGGACAATGAATCGATGGATCTATTGGAAAATAGCAGTGTTATTAATAAATTGACGGACTCGCCTATACCTTCAAATGTTGACTTAATGACTTCATCTGTTAGTACTACCATTGTCTATACTCCGAAAAGAAGGCCTGTAGACCTATTAAGTAACATTCTAATTTATCCCAGTGACGAAAACATTTCCAAGAAAACCAGAAAGCGTGAAATCTTACCTTCTGTGCTAACATGTAATACATGGTTGGAACTTGCGATGGCTAAAGAAAAAGAAAAAGAACTTGAAATGGAAAAAAAAAAGAAAAAAAGAAGCAAGACAAAGAGGCGAAAAGAGCCTGTAAAGAAGAGAATCTAAAAAAAAACTTTTAGGAAAAATGGAATTAAGATAAAATCTAAAGAGACTAAAAAAAAACCGAACTAATAAACAAAACAGTTTCCGTGAGTAATGTAAAGGCCCCTGAAGATGTAAAACAAGTAATTGGAAACGGGTTAGAAAAGACCAATCTCACACAAGAATCAGGGCAGGAAACTGTCTGTGAGGAGGCCAAAAATATACAGAATGTAGTTGAAGAGAACCCTCTTGACATATGTACTGCGGACAAAGTATCTACATACGTAATTGTACAGTACGAAAGTAAGTTTTTCCCAGGAATAATTACTGACGAAAAAAGTGGCAAGGTTTTAATCAGCACAATGGAAAACTATGGGAATGATTGGAAGTGGCCACAAAAAAAGGATGAAATTTGGTATGAAAAGGATGAGGTAATGGAAGAAATTCAACCACCTTTAAAAAAAATTCAAGGGGTTACTTTTTTGTTGAAGAGATCAATAAATATTATAAATTTTAGTAATTCGTGTTGATTAAAACTGTTGTAATAACAATTTTTTTTATTAAAACTACTATCCTTTTCATGTAATTTTATTAACATTTCTAGTAATTAAATATAATTTTTCTACCTTTAGTAAAAAAATGTGTTAGGTAACTAAAAATACTAGAAACTATCATCCTTATCTATGTAGAATTAAACAAATGGCCACAAATGGTTTCTGAATAAACCACATTAGGAGCAAAGTGGTCACAAATGGTACAAAGTTAGTTTTTATATGCTTTCTGAATTAAAAATACCTAACAAAATGTCCTATAATTTAACTTCAAACGTAAGTGGCTATTAAATCAAACAAAGTTAACGTCATACGTTTGCTCAATTACAAGTCCGCAGCTCTAATTTTTGATTTTTAATGATTTATTAAGGCCAAGAAATTCCTTAGGATGGCCAAAAATGGTGCTGCTACCCTACTATAATTTCTTTCAAAATGTTTGCCGGTATTTCTCGTCATATGAATGTATGTGTTAGTGAAAGTGAGTTACTTTAAACATTTATTGGGCATAATAATAATTATTTTTAAGTAAGTACAACTTAATTACTTACTTTTTAAGTAAGTACAACTGGTGTATTTAATTTCCACTGTAAGCTATGTTAAAGCCCTCAGCATTTAACACATTTAAAGGTTACTAAATACATAACACTAGTACAGTTAAAAGATTTGTTTTTATGTTTAAAGATGTACAATTCGTTTAAAATTATGCAATAAATATTTCAATACATTAAAAAAATAATTATAGTAAACAAATAACAAAAAGAAAACAAATAATAGTAAATAGATAAGTACTGTTAGGTTGGATTATTTTAAATATGTGCTGTAAAAAATCACAAACGAGCTTTTATTATCTGTTATTATTCCGAAGTGCATACGATGTTGCCAGGCTATTTACATTTCTAAACATTAAAATACATGTATATAGAAAACAATATAATCTTTTTTTAGAAACGGTTAACTTTAGAAAAAAATGTCACTGGACTGTTTGGTTCTAAATTGTGAATTTTATCCATACCTTTAAGGAATGCACTATTTTCTGGGACACCCTGTATAAAAAGTAGTTACTGTCACTTTTCGTTAGTTTAGATAATCCGTGATATTTGAATATGTCGTAACCCCTCTACCAAAATAGTTCCATTTCCCAATTGGTAAAGATTCTTTAAACAAAATTTATTGTTTCCGGGAGTTCCTGTATTTTGACGTTTGATTGTTTAATAGCGTCGGTGAATTATTCAGACTTTTCCATTATCTAAAATAAAATTTGGAGTTACATGTTTGATTAAAATATTTAACGATCACTTTTTCCTTCTACGATTTACAAAAAAGTATAACAATTTAGGTTAAAACGAGTTGTCATGGTTGTTTAAAAAGTAGGCCAATTTTAATTTTAAGTTGTTTCTTTTGCTTCTATAGGTTACATTTCTTATAGAAATGTAGTTCACATTAGAGCAAAATAAACATAACGTATGTCCTAAAAGTGTTGGCACAAAATTCATTGGACTTAATTTTAACAAAAACAAAATAATATGAAGTTGCCTTTGGAAACAAAAGATTGTTTACATTGTTTACTATCAGTTAAAATTTATCGATTTTTAAGTTTTTGCTTTAAGATGTAGTATAAATATAAAATAAGAAAAGTATCTACAAGTTAGTTGGGCGGGCACTCAAAGCTGAAATTTATCGAATATTTCAGAATGAAAGCAATTCATATAGAGCCATTTATAGAACAATAATGGAGTGCAAGTAGGGAATACCATGGCTGAATCTACCAAAATATGGAAGACCAACTGCATTTACTGCACAGAAGTCAGAGAGATTGGTTGAAAAGAGTAAAAAACCAGCTTGGAATGGAAAACAGAATATTGGTTCGTCAATACAGATCTTCTAGGAATATAATATCGTTGGAATTGAGGAGGAATGGTCTTAAATATCTAAAGAGATGTAAGTGCCCCAAATACTCTCAGGCGCAACTCCGTCAGATGTAGCATCATATTAATACTCAAGAGATACCCAAAACTGGCTTTTACAACACCAAATACCATTTTTGTTCCCTAAACCGATAATCCTCCAGACTTGCCGCAGTCTCGTCAAATAGAGGATTTTTGGGCTTTACTGTATAGGAAACTTTATCACGATTGCTGGGAAGCCCATGATGAAGAACAATTAAGACGGGGAATTTAAAAAAACTAAGGGAAATTGATCTGAATTCCGCCCAGGACCTCATAAAAAATATTAGTAGAAATTTGCCTCTAGTAGAGAAGGATGACCCATTTCACAAAATTTGATAGCATAGCTTAGTTTATCATTGAGTTGTAATTTATGATAACTAGGTAGTGTTTAAATGAATGTCTTCATTAACAAAAAAATTCGATAAATATTTTGTGCCAAAATTTTAGGACATACGTTACTCACTCTTGTGTTACTTTTGATACTAACCATGCTTTCTAATGTTAAAAGGTTTTTAGAATAAGATTCTTAATAACATAAATATTTAAAAAAATACTTTTTCTTCAATATTTCTCATATATGTCTCCTACGAGAGTTAACAAATTAAATTCTAAGCTGAATATGCACTAGATGACATATTTATGTATTTTAATAATGATTCTCTATCCAGTTATATCTTTTGTAACAAAATTTCATTTATTCTGTGTTTTCTCCATGAGATATTTAGTATTCGTCAGAATACGTAGAATACGAAAGTATCTCATATTATTGACTAAGTAAGGAGCGCTATATATGCTTATAGGCAAAATTATTAGTCCAGAGAAATAAGGACATCTGTATTAATAACCTATAATATGTTTCCTGCAGCCGATTTTGATGATATACATAGTTATAAACAAATGAAAATCAAAAAACGGTAAATTTTCGCTTTTTTCGTCTATAACCAAAAAGTTAAGAATTTGAAACAAATTTGAGAATAAGAAACTCATAAATCGTCTAAAACATTTCAATATTGCGTTCGCTGAGTATGTCTATCCTTATTGGTTGCTTAGAAAATTGCAAAATAAATCATAAATTTAAGTTTTTACAAAAATATTCATAACTTATGTAAAAATTAACTTAGAACCTTCCTATTACACAAATTGCTAAGACTTATGGTGTTTAAATTACATTTTAAATTTCAAAGCAATTGGTCAACTAGTTTAAAAGTTATTTAATTTGTTTATTCCAAATTAATTTGTTTTGCAACATTATAAGTCAAAAAATTATGAGGTTACACTAAGACTTCTGACAGTTAATGGAAGAAGAACATTTATACTATTGACTTAATTAAAAAAATGACAAAAACTAATTTTAAACAGTGTAAAAGTATTTTGAAAAGCACGTCGATTTTTGCTTACTTATAAACAATTCGAATAACTTTTTAACCGTTACCCGTAGAAAAATTATTTTTCCAGATTTGGAAAGACTGAATTTATATACACATTTAGAAAGAAAAACAGTTGTCCTAGGGCAATTAGGGACGAAGTTAGCCCCCCCATTTTTTTAATTTACATGTTTTTGCAAAATCATTTTGCAGTATTTAGAATTATTTTTATAATTTTTTTTTAATTAAGTTAATAGTATAAATCTTCTTCTTTCAAAAACTATCCAAAGTATTAGTGTAACTTCATCATTTTCTGATTTATAGCGTTGCAAAAAAAAATTAATTTGGGATAAACAAATTAAATACATTTTAAACTATTTGACCAATTGCTTTGAAATTTAGGGTATGATTTAAGCTCCAGAAGTCTCAGCATTGCTTGTGATAAGAACGTTCTAAGTTAATTTTTACATAAGTTATGAATATTTATAAAAACTCAAAATTTATGATTTATTTTGCAATTTTCTAAGCAACCAATAAGGAAAGACATATTTAGCGAACGCCAAATTGAAGTTTTTTATACGGTTTATGAGTTTCTCACTCTCAAATTTGTTTAAAATACTTAACTTTTTGGTTATAGACGAAACAAGCGAAAATTTACCGTTTTTTGATCTTCATTTATTTATAACTATGTACATCATCAAAATCTGCTGCAGCAAACATATAGGTTATTAATATAGATGTCCATACTACTCAAAAAATTTGGTTTCGGCCTGGAGAGGGTTGTGTCACCAACAGGGTATTTTTTTTCCTTATTTCTCTGAACTATATGGAATGAGTTCCTTTTTTCGATAATAAGTATTGATTTTGGATAGTATATAAGACGTACAAAGTATCTAAAACAATCATAGGACCCGTAGTGATGTATGGAAACGAAACATGGACGATAACAAAGGCAGACGAAGAGCGACTACATGTTTGGAAAAGTGAAATCCTAAGGAGGATCTTTGGGCTAGTGCTATATGAAGCAGCAGGACAATATAGGATAAGAACTAACGAACAGCTCGAAGAACTATAGGTGCCCAGACGCCAACATCATAAAATAAATAGAGTCCAGAAGACTCCAATGAGGAGGGCTGTGATGGTACACGACAACCCTCACGGAATTTTCCTAATTTATTTGTTATAAAAATAAGGTCATAATATTATAATTGCAATTTGTAAAATTTATTACGATAGTAGCAAAGTTCAAAGTATTGAACTCATTTGAAAGACTGCAAAGAAAGCACACGTCATTATTGAAATACGTATAGAACCTAACCATATATGGTAATACATATTGGCACTGTTTTTAACTATAACAGATATAAAGAGGAAGGTCGAGTACCTGAGAAATCTTTTGTTGTCGTTGCACTCTGTCGCGTCAGTCAGGGGATCTAGTTACCGAGAAATGGGTTATCCGCGACCTATCTCAAGGTCAACGTAATGTAATTGTACATTTAATTATATAAGAATAAAGTTTCTGAAAAAGTTTAAGTTTGTTTGTTCGGGGTAGTGTCTTCGTCCAGCAACCCCCAACTTCACAGGGCACCTCAGAAGATATTCTGACCAAAGAGCAGTAAGGCTGGTATGGGAAAAAGTCCCAACTAGAAGAAGACCACGCGGACTTCTTCGACTGCGGTGGCTCTTTTCAAATAAAGACACAAATAATTTTATTCCATAGGTTGTTTTCACACTGTATGATAATAAGCTAGAGTTTGTGGGGAGTTTTTTATGCAATTTATTATCATATCCGATATCGTTATGATGTGAGTTATTAGAAATTATAGAAAATATTGATAATAATAAGATAAGAAAATCTTTTGCCTTATTCCTTCTTCAAATAATAGATTTTAAAAAGTGTCCATATTTTAGTAACTTACCAAAGCTAAAACACGGTTTTCATTTATTGGGTTATCTCAAATTAATGACTCAATACGAGAAAAGAAAGCCAACAAAATCCCTGCCATCCATTGATGAATATTTCAAAATCCTTGTGTGAAAAATGATTCTCTATTTAGGCGGGCGGCTTTTGTCGAAAAAGGTCGGTTTTACCACATGCTGAAACTTGCTTTAGTCGATGGATTATGAGGTCAAGATGTTGTCTAAAAGTTTAGAGAAATTTTTTTATGATAACCTATTTATTTGTAACAATTTTTAAACAAGTCAAAAAAAATTGCGTTTCTCGCTTCGAAACATTATTTTTTTATATGTTGGCTCATTTTGTTCCATTAACGCCGAGAAAAGAAATTTGCTATCGACAAAATTTATTCAAATCGTTAAATGTACCAGTATTCTGAGCAAAAAGTAAGAAGAAAATTGTTTGTGTATGAAATAATATTTGAGAAAAAACTGTTCCCATATGGGACCACTAGGCGCGATTCTGATAGATGTTCGTTAAGAGTTAGCTCTGTTTCACATTATAAGAATTTTGATCGTGCGATGGTTAAAATCTACACAGTGGCTCTGTATTCACCACTTGAAACGTTCGGAGAAGGAAGAAAGATTCCATATATTATTGCTAGAGACAGTATGTAGATTTTAACCATCGCACGATCAAAATTCTTATAATGTGAAACAGCGCTCACTTGGTATGAAAATTGAGAAAACAGCCAATACAAAGGACCACATCAGATTTGCAGCACATTGTTCTTCCCCGGCTTAAAAATCCAATCCGTGCGCATCCTCTTTTGTTTTCTAGTACAGAAATCACAAAATGATTTAATCCGTGGCGTCGTACCGAATATCTCCAATTAGAGAGCCGCTTCTTGCAGCTGCGAATACTCTTCGTTGTGCTGTCGGTGGGTCTTTATATCTTATTCGATACGTTTGGATCATAGGTTGTGTAGATTCCAATTGCTGGAGAGTCAACTATACACCAAATCCAAGCAAATAGGCAGATTCTAGGAAAGTCACTAGAATATAACATAGATACCCACCATCTCTTCGTCGACTTCAAAGCAGCCTATGACATTGTTAAAAGAACTGTACAATGCAATAATAGACTTGGAATCCCACCTAAGTTAGTTAAGTTTACCCAACCAACAATGCAAAACGTAAGCTTGTGCGTTAGAATTCAAGGAGAAAACTCTACGTTCTTTGACATTAATAATGGTCTAAGACAGGAAGACGCGCTGGCATGTCTCCTCTTTAATATTGCCTTGGAAAAGGCAGTCAGAAAATTAAATA
The DNA here is from genome assembly GCF_917563875.1 of Diabrotica virgifera virgifera. Lineage (NCBI taxonomy): Eukaryota > Metazoa > Arthropoda > Insecta > Coleoptera > Chrysomelidae > Diabrotica > Diabrotica virgifera. The sequence goes on along the minus strand of NC_065449.1, from coordinate 3,188,583 downwards.
TTAGAATAAATGGAGCTATTTTTAATAGATCGACGCAAATTCTCGCATTCGCTGACGATATACACTCACCGGCAGAGAAAACGGGCACCCCAAAAATGGGTCGTTTTTAATGTCTTGTATTTCCTAAACCTGATATTATATGATTATAGCCTTATTCTTTATCAATATCGCTGTAATAATATTGTTGCTAGACTGGTACATTGTCATTGTATAGAGGGTGTATGAATCAAACTGTGTTTTTTTCTCAAACTTTGGAACACCCTGTGGAATGTTCTAGCTTTTATAAAATACTGAAATTATAACCAAACTATAGCCTCAGGTTTTCTTAACATTCTGTTTTTTGATAATTCGCTTATGTTGGATGATAAAAAAGTTAAGCACTTTAACATCTACCCCTGTTTTTCGTTAATACAGGGTGTTTTTAAATAAGTACGGCAAACTTTAAGGGGTAATTCTGCATGATAAAATAATGACAGTTTGCTTTATAAACGTATGCCCCCAAATGCCTCGTTTCCGAGATAGGGGGTGTTGAAATTGTTCTTACAAACTGACGATTTATTTATTTCTCTAAAACGGTTTGTGGTATGCAAATGAAATTTGGTAGATTTTAAGAGGTAGTTATTGTGCATTTTTTGGCATACAACTAAGAATTTTATATTCACCATTGGCGTGCATACGGGTATAAATATTTTAAATATATCCCGTATGCACGCCAATAGTGAATATAAAATTCTCAATTGTAAGCCAAAAAATGCGCAATAACTAGCTCTTAAAATCTACCAAATTTCATTTGCATATCGCAAACCGTTTTAAAGCAATAAATAAATCGTCAGTTTTTAAGAAAAATTTCAACACCCCTATCTCAGAAACGAAGTATTTTCGGGCATAAGTTTATAAAGCAAACTGTCATTATTTTATCATGCAGAATTACCCCTTAGAGCTTGCCGTACTTATTGAAAAACACCCTGTATTGACGAAAAACAGGGGTAGTTGTTAGAGTACCTAACTTTTTTATTATCCAACATAAGCGAATGAATAAAAAAACAGAATGTTAAGAAAATCTGTGGCTATAGTTTGGTTTTAATTTTAGTATTTTATAAAAGCTAGAACATTCCACAGGGTGTTCCAAAGTTTGAGAAAAAAACACAGTTTGATTCGTACAATGACAATGTACCTGTCTAGCAACAATATTATTACAGCGATATTGATAAAGAATAAGGCTATAACATATTAAAAAAATTACTTAAATCGGACATCAGGTTTAGGAAATACAAGACATTAAAAATGACCCATTTTTTGGGGTGCCCGTTTTCTCTGCCGGTGAGTGCAGTTATAGTGGGCAGAAGTATGAGCGACATGGTGCAGTGTTTTGTAAGGCTTGCGGATGCGGCAAGTGAATTATGACTTGTGGTAACCGAGGAAAAAACCAAATATATTATGTTGGTTTCTAAAAATACCCAAAATATCCAACAGAGAATTCAAATTAACAATCATACCTTTTAGTAAGTCAAGGAATTCCGATACCTTGGATCGCTAGTAGACTCAATAAACACGACAAGCGACGAAATAAAAAGACGCATGGCAATAGCAAACAGAACTATTCAGTATTCACGTCTTCACAAACATTTAAAAAATAAAAATATAAACGTGCAATAAGGCTCAATATATTACAAGACATTAATAAGACCGCTTTTGGTATATGGGACTGAAACGTGGACTTTATCTCAAAGTGATGAAAAACTTCTTGGTATTTTTGAGAAAAAAAATTCTTAGAAAGATCTTTGTGGCAGTAAATGAAAATATGCTATGGCGTCAAAGATACTGTATCAGTTATACACCGATCCAGATACTGTGAAATTCCTTAAAGTGCAAAGACTTAGATGCGATGGACACATCGCTAGGATGTCAGATCACGAATACACTAAAAAAATAACATTTTCAAAACCAGAGGACACAAGAAGTAGAGGACGATCACGAAGAAGATGGATTGATGAGGTGGAAGAAGACCTAAAGATTCTAGAGGTCAAAAGACGGAGTGAAGTTGCCAGGAATCGGCAGGAGTGGCGACTTCTTTGTGAGCAGGCCAAGATCCACAACGAATTGTCGAGCCACTTATGATGATGATGATTCCAATTGGCTTATGTTACGACCATATTTTCTATACAGCTTCCATATATTTTGTATGTTTGCGTCCACTAGGTATGTAAAAATAGGCCAATACCATTTTTTGGAACGGATTCCAATTCGATAGCAAGATACATTGCCATCCATCAAATCATTGCCACCCTTATTAAGGGCATATCCTAGTGTAAAAGTATGAAATTCATATAATTTTTTTTTGGATATTTCTAAACTGAATAATACTGTACCGATTGTTTTGAAAATTTTCATTTATTATAAAAGGAAGTACATGTAAAACCATTTTCATAAAAAATATTGAAAATTAAACGATTTATACGCCATCTACTGGCACCGAGAAAACAAAAATATGGCCCCACTGCTACAGTGATTGTGACTAAAAGAGATCCTGAAACATAACATTTCAAAGTGATTATTGAAACATAAGTTATTTGCTATACCATCGACTAGGATCTTTAAAAAATATTAAAATTTGGAAAAAATGACGAAGTGTTGATTTTTTTTTTAAATTAGCTAAAACGTTTTCAGTTTTAAAAACCGCCAAATTGACATTTTTATCCGATCAAAAAACCCCTAGTTTATGGTATAGGAAATAACTTATGTTTCAATAATACCTTTGAAATTTTATGTTTCAGGATCTCTATTAGTTCCAATTTTAATGTCTCCATATTTTCAAATATTAGTGCAAATCGCTTAATTTGCAATATTTTTTATGAGCATTTTTATACATGTACATCCTTTTGGAATAAATGCTCATGCAAATTTTCAGAACAATTGGTATAGAAATTTTTTATTTTAGAAATTCCCAAAAAAGTTTATGAATTTCGTACTTTTACACTAGGATGGCCCCTTAATATTGTATTGTGAAATAATATTTGTTGTCTCGGAACGACAACTTTTTTTTCCTAATGTTGTTCTGAAGCTATTTTCTTGTGGCATTTTTACAATTTTAACTACTTATAATGGGAAATAAGCCACAATATTAAAAAATGATTTTATTAACGTTTCGACGCCCAAATCGGGTGCCGTTCTCAAAATACAAAAATACTACTAACATAAACAAAAATGTTGTTGCTTAGTAAAAAAATTCTTCTAATAATTTATTTAATCTGACTCATTTATATAGGCAATTCAGATACATATGATACGTTTTAAAGTAGAAGGCTTTAAAATGATATTGCCAATATTTATGAGTTGCGTTCCTGGGACGACTTTACTGAAAGATAGTTCATTCAATTACATGAAATCAACCCTAACTCAAGAATATCCGTCACAAAAAAAATCATAGCATGTGATCTGTTTTTAAAAAGACAACCACATGCAACGATGACATTAAAATTCTCGCGTTAGAGATCTCATAGTAAATCACGAGGGAAAACCAGGAAAAAAAAAACCTCGTGATACTATCCCGACATCGTAAGTATTTGGTTTTATATATTTATATATTCAGTGGAGAGATTCAAGTACAGTCCTGAAAGAAACAGATAGTAAAAAGAGAAAAATTAAAGAAGCGGCTCTAATTATGCTAAACGAAACCAATTGTGTCCCAAATTCCTCGGTGGAATGTGGTAGGATGTGGATACCCATACTGAAAGAGGAAGTCAATAAAAAGAAAATACCACAATTAGTAAGTCAATAGTCGAGTTAGTGCATATTTTATATTTTAGTATTACTTATATATCCATGTATTATTAATATTATTTATAATTTAAACAAAATTATAGTAAAGTCAGAATTTGGTATTAGTTTTGAGAGTAAATTAAATGTAAAACCAAATACTTACGATGTCGGGATAGTATCACGAGGTTTTTTTCCTGGTTTTCCCTCGTGATTTACTATGAGATCTCTAACGCGAGAATTTTAATGTCACCGTTGCATGTGGTGGTCTTTTTAAAGACAGATGACATGCTATGATTTTTTTTTGTGACGGATATTCTTGAGTTGGGGTTGATTTCATGTAATCGAATGAACTATCTTTCAGTAAAGTCGTCCCAGGAACGCAACACATAAATATTGGCAATATCATTTCAAAGTCTTCTACTTGAAAACGTATTATATGTATCTGAATTGGCGATATAAATGAGTCAGATTAAATAAATTATTAGAAGAATTTTTTTACTAAGCAACAATATTTTTGTTTATGTTAGTAGTATTTTGTATTCTGAAAACGGCACCAGATTTGGGCGTCGAAACGTTAATAAAATCATTTTTTAATAATATTGTGGCTTATCTCCCATTATAAATAGTTAAAAAAAATTTTCCTATCTTGAAAACCTTTTGAGAGGTCTAGTTGGTGTAATCCAGAAGGTTCTGTAGGACATGAACTAGCATACTCTGGAAAACCATACACTGTAGGAACCAAATCGTTTTCTTCACAAAATTATGCATTTTTCTGCCAAGTCAACATAATTAGACCTACATCAGTTGAATTTGGCGCAAATGGAATTGCTCTGCTAGCACGGGGTAGATCTTAGTGGTTTCTTCTAATCTATCGTATCTTCAGCAGTGTCCGATTCTAGTATCACCCGAAAATAAAATTTCCGCGTCGGAAGATAGCTGGTTACGATTTAGTTTATCAATAAAACACACAATAAAACAATAGATCAAAATCTTTTTGAAACAAAAACAAGGATCCTAGTGCAACAAATGATAAATAAAACACTTAGTATACGAAACGAATGCCAATATTTTGGTATTAATAAAACCAACCGTGACTTAAAAAAGTAATTGTACTGGAAAATAAACTATAAACTATAAAACTATAAACTTTTTTTTATTTGGCTAATGCCTCGACAACTAATGGCCATTGGGATGGTACGTATGGTGAATTTTTGCAGTTAGGTACCTAGTGTCATGTGTATGTGTGTGTTGAGTTAGGGTGGGCCGAAAAAGGGAAGAAAAAATTTTTTTTGGAAAATGAAGTTGGTATAGTAAAAAAAAGTTGCAAAATGGGCAGACAATCAAACGGTTTTTTTTGTATTTTAATTAAAAAAAATTTAGCCCCGCCCCAAGGGGTCAAAAAAAATTTTTTTCTGAATTTTTTTTTTTTTTTTGATTTGGTATAGCATAAAACTAAAAGATATAAGCCCATTTATGATGAGAAAAAAATTTGGTCAAATTATTTTAATATTTAACCGCGCCCCTGGCGTTTTGAAAAATGCACTTGAATAAAAAATTCGAAATATGCAGCTCTTCGCTTGAAAAAATGATGATTTATTTAAATTTTGCAATAACATTCTATTTTTATCATCATTTATTCAACCCACAACTCACCACGGGGAGGTGGCTGCATGTCGAGTTGCACCCGCCTCCCTCCCTTAAATGTTATGTTGTAAATCTAAATTTAATAATATGTAGTAAAGTAAAAGTTAATTATTTGATGTTCTTACCTTTTTAGCTGTAACATATTGTGACTTATTCTCGAATGTAGGTAAGTTCTGTCTTGCCTTTAGTCTAACTCTTATAAATCCGTCCCTAGCCGAGTGACCACAAACTTTGCTAGATGCCTCTGTTACAATCTTTATACATCGCTCAACGGCTTGAGTGTGACTTGGTAATTTGCTTATATTTAAAAATGACCTATTTTTAATAGCTGCTAGCAGTTCTTCATTTTTAAAATCCATCGTTAGCGGGGGCTCTGTTAAAAAGCATTCATTCCAATTAATTAGCTCACTATAATTCTCGGCATTCCAATTTATGGCAGGGATTTTAAAAACACGAACTTTTTCTGGTTGATCTCTAGTTCTAGCCTTTAATATGCGTCGAAAACCAAGTTCTCTAATATGACTTCTTTCGTCGGCAATCATAGCTGTCAATATATTCTCCGGATGGGCAAAATAAGCGTTAGTTTGAATCACTTTATCTATAATTATTTTCACTTCTTCAGGAAGGTGTCTTGATTTATTTATGGTTTCCCATAAATGTATGGAGCCATATTAAATTGAAGGACGCGATTTTATGTTAAACCACATAGGTGCGTAAACTTTCGTAATAAACTCAACTAAAAGAAGAAAATTCTGGGAAGGATTAGTTGTGGCTACATACAAGCGCACTGCCATGCTTAGCAAAAACGCCGTATCTGCAAAAATCTGAAAAAATGAAATTTTTCCTTTTTTCTAACACAAATGTACATATCTATCTTATTTGCTTACTAAAAATGATGTAAGTTGAGCCAAAACACATTAAAAACACCGCGTCTTATGCCGTATCCTGTGTCAATGTATATGAATTCTTAAACTAAAATCGATTTTACTCGAATGTGATGTCTCTGCAGATACGGCGTTTTTGCTAAGCACGGCAGCGCAGTAGTCGGTTGGCTGTGGTTAATCACCGCGCATGATTGATTTTTCCAGGATCTCTTTTAGATAAAGCTTCAGAACAAAAACCATTTTTAATTGCACAACAAATCTGATATAGATATCTCTGATCTGTGCTTAAACTATTTTTGTCAACTTCAGGTAATACGATATCAATTGACTCAAATTTTGGATGGGTTTGGTTTCGCATGATGCCAGCAATAAACCAATTGGTCCCGAAAACGAGTTTGGTCCTTTCGTTTGTCCATCAAAGTGTTGGAGCAAGTGACGTAGGGGTAACTCATTTGCATGTAGCAAACAAACAACCCATTGAAGTGGCTTTCCAATTTGAACCTCAATTGTTCTAATTACACCGCCCTTCCAGCCAGTGTTGACGTTCGTGCCATCGCAGCCTATTGCTTTAAGGTTTCTTGGGTTAACGAAATTTTCCTTCATATAAGATAAAATATTTTTCGCTATGTTAGCAGCGTTTGCTGGTGGATTTATTGATAGGTGACCAAAATATTTGCTTCCCGGCTCCTCTAATAAGGCTACATGTTCCTCTTGTTCAATGTTACGGCGGCCTTCAACTAGCTTCATTGTTTGATCTTTTCTACCATCAAAGTAAATAGCTTCAATGTCTTTTCTTTGTTTGGTAGCATTTTCTTGTAAGTGTTTTCTTCTTTTTTGTAATTCTCGACGAACCTTATTTTTATCCACTACATTAATTAGATTATCTGACGTGACAAGTCCAAAATCTTCCAATGTAGCTGTTGCAATTTTGGCTACTGTTCGATTTGATGCACCAGTCATATCGGCAATCTGAGCAACATTTGGTAATGCAACTCTGAGTTGGTTGGATGTTTTCGTTAGTGAATTTTTCTCCTGTGGCTCTTCTAGAGAATA